>NW_026623679.1:206803-221184 GCF_030028575.1 Malurus melanocephalus | reverse complement strand
TCTGACCTGCTTCCCACCCGGCTGTGTGCGTGCTGCTACCGTAGGCATTAAGGCTGTAAAAGCTTATTGTCAAATCAATTCTGCTCCTACCGAGCCCAGGGAGACCAGGAGTGCGCCTTGAAACGCTTCAAATCTCGCCCCTCCCCGATGATTTGCAAAGTTTAATTTCTGTAATGGGCTCTGGTGACAGAGGCATTCACTGTTTTTCCAACAGGAATTGCTGAATGTATGAATGAGTCATTCTGGAGGCGGGAGATATAATGGCAGCCTTCGATATCCTGATCTGAGGGTGGGGAGCTTGTGTGGGAGGGCAGCAATGGGGTACTTGAGGTTAAATTATCCACCTTGCCTCCCCTCCATCAGGCAGCCCCTCCTTCTCTCCAAGTCCCTTCCTGGCCCGGGATCAGGATAATGCTGGAARAAGGAAAGGGAAAGGCTGAGGGACCTTCCTGTGGGAGATGAAGTTTATAATATATGCATTTGCCTGGAAATGCCATAAGAAATTAATATTACAGAAACAGTGGGACTGCATTAATATTTTAATATTAAATGAATATTTAATTTGAAAGCTTTGATTTGAAAGTGAATGAGACAGCCATGACATGAACAGTCGTGCTGTTCCTGTTAAGAAATGTTAATGATTTATTGACAGTGTCGGTAGCAATAACTTTACACTGTTTCAGTTACATAATGCCTTTGAAATATTGGTAAAGTGATTACTGAGAACAAAAAGCAGGCTGGCTTCTGCAGTCCTTTTGGGAAAGGGTTCTGGTAGGGAAAATTTGCATTTCCTGTGGATAAAGGATCCCACCTTGTCCCCCAGAGCTTCCCTCTCCTCAGCATCACCATCCCAAACCAGTTTGGGGTATCCCTCCTGCCTGAGGTGCCCCAAGCCTACACAGTGTCCTGACAGCACTTCTGAAGATTGAGACTGATCCTGAAGGAGCTGAGATCTTCCCATCACCAGCTTTCCCAGCCAYCTTCCCACAGTCCTTCCTGCCACGGACCTTGGTGTCTCTTGTAGCCAAAAATGCCTTGATCCAGGGTTTCTTACGGCTGTTTTGGCAGAAGATGACTCAGGGCTATCTGTTAACTTTCATGCACTCAGTGATCTTCGACATCAAAAACATCTTAACAGCTCAAGCAGGTTTATTCTGTACATTTTAAAGGGCTCTGGAAGCTGTACCTGTAGTTTCTGGGAGCTCTTGTAGGGTTTTTTAGTCTGGGAACAGGAACACAAACAGGTCTGTTGCCTCATGAGCATCCTGAGTTTTATCTTGAACTGCAGCTGAAATGAGAAGTCCTKGSCTGAACGGGGCTCCAGTGAATTTGRAGTAGGTGCCTGCAGCCTGWAGGAATTGTTTCTGRGGAATCTCTGCCTCTATTTTTTAACCCCCCTGAAAACTCTTAGAAAAAAGTCTCTCCTCTGCTGAATAAATGGGGATGTGGAATATTTTTGTGACATGGWCTGTTACCCATTAACTCAGAACAAGGAAAATTCATCTAAAAAATAATTAAAGAGACACTYTGGCATGGTGTCTTGAAAGCTGTACCACGCTGTAGGTTCCCAATTCCAGAAATGTGTTTCTTCTTAAGGCCAATCTTTGCAAAAAATTAAGAGAAAAATGAAACCTAAATTCACAATGCGACCCAATCTAAACAGACAGAGTGCTTTTTCTTCCTCTTTTTTTCCCCCTTTTTTTTCCCTCTCTCTCCCTTAATTTCATGCTGTTGTTACCATCAGCCTTAGTAAAAGTAWGCTGGTGGAATGAGGAAACAAAACCCCAATGTAGGATGCGGTTTAAAGAACTGGTTCCTGAGCCTGCTAATCTTTCTCAGTTTTCAATTGCATTTCTCTGGTGGCAGCCTTGGTGAATTCAGTGCTGGCAGAAGATGCTACGCACAGGACGGAGGTTTGAAATTGTGTCATAAATGTCAACAGAGGTTTTTGTCTGCTACATCTCTGCCCTGGCCCCTCTGAATCCCAGAATGGTTTTGTTTGGGAGGGATCTCAAGGATCATCTCATCATTATCCCACAGTGGGATTCTGCTGTCCCAGGCTGCTCCAAGCCCCAATGTCCAGCCTGAGCTTGGAAAATTCCAGGGATCCAGGGGCAGCCACAGCTTCTCTGGGCACCCTGTGCCAGGACCTCACTACTCTCTCAATAAATAATTTATTCCTAATATCCAATCTAAACCTAGTCTCTGTCAGTTTGGAGTCGTTGTCCCTTGTCCTGTCACTCCAGGCCCTCGGCAAAAGTCTCTTCCTGTTTCTTGTTGGCTCCTTCAGGCCCTGCAAGGTCACAATTCAGTCACTCCTGGTCACTCCTCCAGGCTGAGCACCCCCAGCTGTCCCAGCCTTCCCTCCCAGCAGAGCTGCTCCATCCCTCTGATCCCCTGGTGCCTCCCCTGGTCTCTCTCCAGCAGCTCCGGGTCCTTCCCCTGTGCAGGTGGATTCTAGGGGACGTTTTGAGGAGTGAAGACTCTTGATCTTTTCCAAAAAGTCGTATCATATAAGGCAACCAAAAAGGATCAGAGCAGCTCAATCACCTTGTCAAATATGGCCAAGGTCAGCAACGATCAGCTCTCACTGAGACTGATAGAAAATTAGCGTGGAATTTGTAAAAGTCACCTATTTAAATTCTTCACTTCCTCTGACRTAACTGGAAAAGTAGGTACACATTGATTTTGGTTGATTTGTCCCAGCCTGTGCAGCAGGACACATCACCCCGCTCACCTTTAGTGAGGAAGTTCCCCGCATTCCCCATGCAGTCATTGCTGTGAATTCCACRGGCAGCTTTTCTTATTAAAAGCTGGCAACACACCCCTTGCCACAAAGCATGCACTGAATTGGAGCACATGGCATTTTAAGGGCTGAAATATTGTGAATACTCCCAACAAAATTGATTTCATTTGTCAATAAAAAGCCTCCCTGTTTTTCATAGAAACCACTCAGTAAACTATTCTGACAACAACTCAAAGTTGATCAAATTAAAATCAGCCCAAGCTTTTWTTTAAGAGATGAACTGATCTGAAAAGGTTTTGGTATCCTAGAAAGAGTCCCTAACCTTTCTGGGCAGGTCCTATAGCATTTAATAACAAAGGGTACCTTCTTGTATAAATATTATGAACTATGGAATTTAATGAGATTTGTATTGCTCTATAGAAATGCACTTTGGAGAATTAATTTTGAAGTCCGTAGGTTTAAATGTTTTCTAAAAATAGTATTGAATATATACAGGGCTTTGTGCTTCTATGTCTATTTAGTAGGGGAGAATGTTTTCATGTATTATTTGGTGCACTTTTCATTTTCCTAGGCCTTTTTTAAAGCATCAGTGGCAAAGGAATGAAAGGAGGCTATTTTTTGCTCCGGGATAAATTTTGATATTTCAATTCCAGTTTTTTTTTGGGTTTTTTTGCCTCCTGAGGAATTTTCTATTTTCTTGAGATTCTTAACCAGGTCATTCACGTACTGATGGGTTTAATTACCTGCCTGAGCAGTGGAGCTGAGCTGCCTTTTCAGCAGCAGGGCCCGGGCAGTGTGTCCAAYTCCTCACACAGATGTGCTCGTGCAATAACAAGCAGCTTTAAAAGAAGGATACAGGAGATCTCCTCCAACACAAACAAGGTTGTAGCTCTCTCAKATCCAGTCCTCTGCAGCTTTTATAGCTGCCCATAGGTTGTTTTGTGGTTTTCTATGCTCGTGGGCAAGCAGGGTCTGACACTCCCACTGCATCAGAGGGATCTGCGCCGTCTCGCTGGAGACCCGGGTATCACCTCTGAGAGCAAAGGGAATTTTTGAAAATCCTGTTAAATGCATTAACAATGAGCTGGGGATAAAGTCAAAACCCTGCTTAGACATCTCGACTGAGAGTTGCCATACAACTGCAGCCAGTGGTGGKTCTTGGCTGAAAATGTATTTATACATTTAGGCAGATAGAGATGGATTTCACTTGTTTAAACTCAGCTTTAGMGCAGACGAAAGCAATAGGGGGTGGCGGGGAAAGCGCAGGCTGCCACCACCCTCACATATGGCAATTGTTTCCTATAAAGCTTGCTATATTGTATTTATTTCATCCCCTGACATATCATAGGAGGCCACTGATGCCAAATTCTAAGCCAAAAAACCCCGACCTGTTTTAGTGAGGGCTGTCCTCCAATTTATGTGTGTTTTGTTGTTGGTTTTCTTTTCCCTTCTGCTTTTCATCTGTCTGGTTTCTGTTTCCACTCTTTCTGCTCTTCCCTTCTCTGTTTTGTTTTGTCTTGTTTTGTTTTTTTACCATATTTGAGGAATCTCRGTTGCACTGGGAAGCCCGGGAGGAATGAGTGGAATGCTCGGATTGAATACATCCTTTAAAGCCTGAACTTTCTTTTTGACAAATCAATTCATATCTGTGGGTTCTGGGGGCAGAGCATTGCGGGGCACAGGAAGATGGAGCAGCTGGGGTGCAAGGCTGGAATGAGGCTGGGGAAGCTTGGYAGCAGGGCTGGGATCTGGAAGGGAGGGATGGGGAGGGGGCACCTCAGGTGCAGGGGGATGACACACGAAATTTTGAGATTTTTCGCATTCCRGAGCTGAGCACATGTCTGCAGAGACTGGCTATACCTTCCAGGCAGGCAGGAAAACACCTCACCCTGCAGTGCCAGCTCCGAGCTCCAGGGCTGAGGGATGATCCCCAGCTGGCAGAGGTTGGTTCTGATGCCAACAGCGTTGTTTGGGCTGAGCCAGTCTCCCGTGCCAGCTTGGGGCAAAATTTGACCCTTGTATGGGGGATCTCAGGGTTYCAGGTGCTGCTGGGGATCAGGTGCCTGAGGAGGTTTGGGAAGTTTGAATTCAGGACACACTGGTCCCTTTGGATCCTCTGCTGAGGGCAGTGGCGGCCGGGCTGGGAGGGTTCCCCTCTTGGCTCTGGCCCTGGTGTGCCGGGGACTCTGCAGCTGTGTTTTTCAAATGCCATTCAAATGAAAGCAGAGAGGGGAAATCCCATTTCTCTGGGAATAGCTCTCAAATGCAGAGCAGCTTTTCCCCTGAATTCTGTCTCTTGGCTCCCTCRCTGCAGAGTGACACATGGTGTCTTWCTCTTGATCAATTTGTTTATCATTTTCTTGATTATTGTCTCCRATAGCAAGATATGGCAGGTCTCTTTTGTTAATCCTGTTAGTACTGGCTTTGGAGTAGAAACCTGGTTTAGGGAAAACATTTGGGTATGTTAAACTTTCTTGATGATGCTGCCTGTGAATACCTAGTCATGCATGGCTGGATGGATTGGAATTTTCTAGATCATTCCCGAGCCTCGTATTTCCATCTGTGTGAGTCTTGCTCCTTGTTCATTTGTATGGCATCGACCTTCCCTTCTGCCTTTCAGAGCAGTTTGTGTGGATTTCTGGCTGTGCTTTGGGGGAGCTGGGAGAGCACAAGCAGAGCTCTTTTCTCCATCCCCTCTCCTGGATCCACCTCTCCCCCAGYGATGCCACCCTGGCCTGGGAGGCTGCAGAGCCACCCTATTGCTTCTCCTGGACTTCTCCTCCAGGAGAGCTGCTGCTGACCTCGCTCTCTGTAGYGTTTTTGAAGTGATGTATGGTTCAAGGAGGATGTCAGAGCAAAGCACTGGGAGAGTGATGACCTCCCATGYATCTTCTGAGCAGGGGCCCAGCCAGCAGAGCCCCTCTGTGCCTTTCCAAGGCAGCCCCCCTGCTCTCTCAGCACCTGTGTYAGCTATTTATCTTGTGGGGAAAGCATCAGGAGCTCCAGGAGGGCAGTTTAGGCTCCAGAGATCAGCCAGTCCTTGACCTCCGTGCTGGGATTTGCTGTGGGGAGGTGTTAATGAACAGTGGCTGCAGTGGTGTGGGCTGTGCATGGATCCAGGGGTGGGACAGCTGCTGATGCACCCTGTGTTTGCAAAGCTGGGACCCTGGGTAAAAAGGAAACCCACAGTTTTTTAGTTGGAGGGTTATTCCCCTGGCTGGTGCTGTTGGATACATCTCTGGTTCAGTGAAATGTCTTTTCTCTGCCAAATCCTCACAATTTGGCCTTTGCTGCTGTGGGGTCCTGGGTGCTCCTGTGCATTCCAGAGGTGGATTTGAGGTGGGYCCAGTGGATGCCAGGGTGGGCTTGTGGGTCCTGTGATGGGCACAGCCCTCAGGAGAGCCCAAACACAGCAACAGAGCTCAGGGATGAACGAAGAAGTGGCTTTGTCCTTCTCCTGYYGATGCCMAATGATTTTTRCCTTTCCTTTYTATATACCCTTTTATGTATTTTTATATCCTTTTAGGCATTTTCTGTACCCTTTATKTATCCCTTGTACCCTTAGCCTGCATACTTATAATTCTTATAGCCTAACATTCTAACTTAAGAGTTTTACCAAACAAAAAACCCAAACATCCTAAGTAAAGGGTCAGTGTGCCCTATACTATCTAAAGTGTGAAAGTTAGAAACTTTTCTCTAGAACATATTATATAAACTAAACGCTTAACCTCATCCCGAAAAGAAATACTTTAAAATAGAGAAACAGTACTTCATTCATTAAATTTCTTGTTAAAAAACTAAATAAATATACTTATTTATAAAATTTATAAAACTTATATACTACTACACACAATATACATTTTCCATCAAATTCTACACCTAAAATCCCATTAAATACCGAAATGAAACCTGTTAATTCCCTTAACCATGTCTGTATGGTAATTAAAAACTAGCCATCAAGGCAACACTGCCAGCCATAAACCCGATATCAGAGTTTGTAAATCACCAGGACGTTTTTCCTTCTTGGCCTGTTGACTGCTTTTCTTGTTCCCAGTTCCTTCCCAACTCAGTTCTGTTCTCTTCCAGCTTTTGCTCCAGCCCCAGAAATACTGGAGAGTGTATAATCCATGGGTTTGGGARCCACATAGCACATCTTGCATTATGGAAAATGAGGAGATCTCCTCAAGCGCTCTCCAGGGTTTTTCCTGTTCCGTCATGGCCTCTCCAGAATCCCTCATGGGACAAACAGTGCAGAAGAGATAAAAACAGTGTTCTGCAGTTCTGGCTTTTACCATCCTGGTTTCATCTGGCAACCTTAAATCTCTGGGTGAGCAGGCTTTTGAATCAGGCATCATTTTTGTCTCTTTAGCTGAGAGAGGAAAGCGAGGCAAAGAGGTTTTTTGTTCTTGTTGGGATTTTAAACCYGTGTGAGAGGGGCAGGTGTCTCCAAGCAGAGCTTTTGAGAGAGGGGCAGTGCCAGGAGTGCCTGGGGACGGTGCTGGGAGTTTGTCCCTGCTGTGGGCGCACGGGATCCCCTGGGCTGGGCTGGGGCTGGCAGGACAGGGTGCTCTGGGCACTCAATGAGACCCACAAGGTCCTTCCTTCTCTCAGCATCTTTTGCTTTAGGCTGTGATTTTGCTGCCCCCAACAGTCTGCTGGTTTTGAACCTGCCTGGTGCTCTYCCACATCGGGATGTGGCCCTGGGCAAGTGGGATGTGAAGGGCCTGGCCCCAAACTCACCCTGTAGGACCCACTTGGGGCCRCCCCCATAAACCTGGTGCATCCTCCTGCGTGTGTTTTGGGTCACAGGGACGTGTTCTTGGGTAACACCATGTGGGTGAGGTCTGGGGTTGTTCTSTCTTTGGCCTGAGCAAAGATTTCTGTCAGGGCAGGATTTCAGTGCCAGGATTTCACCTGGGCAGCCCATCCTGAGCACCCAGAATTATGGTGCACAGTCTGAATCAAAATTAATCATCATTTGCATGGTTTAATTGAAGAATGTGCCCCATTTCTTACATCATCTACCGTGGCTTATCACTCTCACCACAATGAAGAACAGGATTGTTGCCCCACCCCCACAGAATGTATTTGAAGAATGTGGTGAAAAAAAAAATACAAAGAATATGTAACTTTCTCTGGAAATGGGATATTTCATGAGGGAAATTTGAAGGATAAAGTAACCGAATTCCAGGCAAACAGGCATCAGTATTGTTAGGAAATACAGCTCTCTGCAGGGCAAAAAAGAGTGGTATGCCAGGTTTAAATAGGAATTTATAACCACTGACTGCAAATTACCTTATAAAATTACTGAAACCTTCACGAAGTCATCAATTAGGCGTTTAGTCTTGATTGTCATTTATTGCRCTTCTTAATTGTTCAGTAAACTTTTCTGGATTAAAGAGTGTGTTTCAAATTGACACAAAGCTGTTTTATTGATGCAGATTAAGAGAGGATTTTACATGAAGGGACAACTGGGGGACCAGCAGCACAAGAGTCTCTTATCCTCTAGTAAAGGCAGACTCAAGCTGGTGTTGTGATTTCAAGTCAGTGGGGTTGTATGGAATGATGAGCATGTGAGCAATAGTTACAAATCCCTAAAATCAGGATTGTTATCAGTATGGACAGCGCAGGCAGAATACAGAATTTTAATCACTGTTTTCAAAACAAGAGGAGRAACGGCAGAGAAGGAAAACATTGACAAATCTGGTGGGTTTACACTGAGTCCACATTAGTCTTTTCCGACACAGAACATGTTTTCACTGTTGTTTTTTTCACTTATTAACATTTCATTTATTGGCATTTCCTTGGGCTCACGAGGAGCTGTTCCACCTTCCACCCAACGCTACACCTGTACCACTACCACAACACCAAGCAGTGACTCCATTTCTCCTAAAAGGTGCTGGACTTCATGGGATCCACAGCCCAGAACACCCAAATCACCTTTTTTTTCAAGCTGCTCCCAGCTCTTTGGGTTTCATTCCGTGCTCCTCTGTGGAGGCAGYGTGATTCCAATCATACCATTGCTGATTGCATAAAATATGCCCTGAATCCAACACRTTGCGTTAAAATCTGGTGTCTGGGCCCTGTCTGATTCTGAGCAGAGTAGCTGTTGGATTCTGTTCCAGCCATCCTCAAGCCAAGCCAAGTTGGGAGAGATTTGATTGGGATATCGGTGAGGGGTAAAGACCATGAAACCTCCGCTGTGATTGATGGGGTTGTGCACAGTGAAGACAAATATGCACAAATACTTACCCAGAATAGTARGGCCTCAATTCAGCTGGATCTGGCAGACTTCTCAGCTCAGCTTTCAAGAAATATTGTTTTTAATTGACCTTCGTGTGAGTAATTTGAAGAGCCAGCGCCGCTTTCCGCGAGGAGAGTTTCGAGCGCRGAAACTCCCATCGTATGTAAAATTAGTAATTTTACTGTATCATGAGTGATTAAACCTGACCCCCAGGGAGCCAAAAATAATGCTGTGTGACTTCCTTGGCCAATTAACACAGAACAAATGTGAAAATGTGTACATTACGGCAAATTGTGTGCTAATTGGCCTCAGAGAAATACTAACAACGARGAAGAAATGGGCATGTAATTTCAAACATATTTGAGAGGTTTCRCAGTCTGCTTGCAAATAGGAGGGGGAAAACGTCGAAATTTGACAAAACCATTATTTGTTATGATTTATTCACTCAGCTCTAGTCTTGAACCTGGGAGTTATTGGCAGCTTCAGCTAAGATTCCTGCTGAGTATTTCTCCTTATAATGACTGCATACGGCATTTAGCTCAATGCTATTTTTTGGCATGGTGTCATAAATATCTATTTTAATTCTTGCCTCTCTATGCGTATCTAGGGTTAGGTGGGGTTTTTTTTTTTTTCCCCCTTTTTCTCGTGAAAATACCTCTAAGTGCAAGACAATTTCCTTTTCCTTTTCCTGAGGAGAATATTCCACCCAAGTGCAGCAGTGGGATTATTCTCCTTGGGCAGGAACCCTCTGCCAGGTCTGCACATCACTTAGTGCTGGCTTAAGCAGAGAATAAATGTCCATCTGTGCAGGGGAGAATTTCATCTGGTCAGGGAAGTTAGATCTGACACACAGACTTAAGGMATCCAAGATTTACTCACTCTTCCTAAAATCAGATCTCTTCCACTTCATTTTCTATCTCATTTAGACTTTACCTATCCCTATTTCATTGTGCTTTCACWAAGTTTTAGGAATAAAACTGATTGAAGGTGTAACTTGTGGGCTGGAGGTAAATCCCATCTTTTCGTATGTCCTTCTGTCTTCTGTAAGTACAGAAAGCAGATCTCTGGGCTGTTCCTCTGCAGCAAGAATATCCCAGAATTTGGTACTGAGCTGCAGGCTGATGCACTGAASTGTGTTTTGGTCACAGTGAAGCCCWTYTGTAAGAGATAGAAGGTCAAAKAWGTCCGAAATGAAATAATGTGGTGCCATCARATTGAGGTGTTTCATTAATTTTCTTTGATTATTTCAGCCAAATCATAATGTCCCTAAGAAACACCATGATTTCACAGAATTTTTCCACTGGAAAAACTGGAACCGGATTATTTTAAGAGCCTGCTTTTCCAGGCTCTACAAAAACAATGTTCCCGRGGACCTTTTAGAAGTTGTCAAGTGGAGAAAGTGTCCTGGCAGCAGCATTCCTTCTGGTTCAGCTCTTGCTGAAGCTGAACAGGTTCACTTTAAACTTCTGAATTTTTTTGGTTGATTTGCACTGTCCTCTACGTGTTAAATTAGAACAGTGCAGTGCAGYGCTTAGCCCTGATCTTAAACCGTTCCTGCCAAGCCAGCACGGAGAGAGAAGTGTCTTTTTCACATCCCTGCGAATCCTTCAGGACRTTTATAGGAGTTTGTACCTTTTATTTCCCAGTTAAAGATTTCCCCTGGGTTSTTGAGAAGCTTAATGGTTCGGAGGTTTTGAATTATAAACTTTGTGGATGCTGCCAGTGTTTTGTCTGTGTTGTAAGAAGAGCTGTGATGGAGGGAAGGGCTGGAGGACAGAGAGGGGATGCTTGGCTGTGGCTCTCGTTGAATCCTGGTGGGAATTTATTTATGGATAAACCCAGCATGGCTGAAAATACCAACTGTGTGTTGTGGGAATTTGAAGAAACTTGAAAATAACATCTTTCAAAAGACTTGTGAGCATGCAGCAACTCTTTCTCATTGGAAAAATTGGATTTCACTGATGTTGTGATGTGTATTTTAAGTGTAWGCTGTCAGAACTAAGTGGTGCTAACAGGGGAATCTGCAGAAGCAGAAAGATGCCAGTCCCAGGAAAACWCCTGTGTGTGATTCCTGTTAAAAAAATTGTGGGAAAATACGATGTGACAGTCATCAGTTTAGAGATGGAAGAAGAGGATGATGTGGGTGRTTGGGTTTGGGACCGAGTTTGGTGWGATTTRACTGGGTTATACTGGATTTCTTCAGAGGGGTGCAGTGGCCTGGACACTCCGTGAGCGCCACTGCCAAGTCATTTCCACTGATTAAGGACTTAGAAAAATCCTTTTTGTTGCCATCAGGGGGAGCTTTTGAGATCTTTCAAGAGTAAAAAAAAAAAAAAAAAAAAAAAAAAAAAAAAAAAAAAAAAAAAAAAGAAAGGAGGGAAAAAAAGAAACGTCCCAGCTCAGAAACAGAGATCTACAAACCAGCAAGCAGCCAGGAGCTTACCTGTGGCTACAACTAAGCCAAGGAAACCAGGGGAGCTGAATTCTTTAGGCTGGAAAATTAGCAATATTGAGAGAGGATTTTTTTTTACTCAATCCATCAATAAAATTAATAATTGATTTTTTWWWAATTATTATTTCMAAAAAATAATCCAGGAGTCTTTTGGAGCACTCAAAAGCCAAATCCTCCTCTGTTGCTACAGCTTCTGGAAGGCAAATGCTCTTCAAAAAGCTTCTCTCCTTTTAGCTCCTGATGATTCGATGGGGACCTTTGATGCAACATTTGGATTAGCTGCACACAACTGCACTGAGGGGGACCACAAAAGGGGGAGCCTGGCTGATTGCATAACTTTGGGAAAATAATAAGAGGAAAAGAAGGAATTAGAAAAAGAGAGAGAGAGAGAGAGAGAGAGAGAGAGAGAGTGGGAAAGAGAGAAAGAAAGAAAGCAAGCAATTAAAAAAAAAATATCTGAGACTCAAGTTTCAAGACTCTTTATGTGCTGCAGAGGAGCATAAGGTTTACCAGCAAAGTGCAACGGGGAGTCTGAGAGGAGAAATAGCTTTCTCTTTTGCCAAGAAAAAAAAAATAGGAATGTGTGTTTTGGACTGGACTGAGAAAGAAAGCTGGGGAGACTGCAAAAAGGGGGGTGCAGGATTTTTGTCACATTGATCCATTCATCTTGATTGTCTTCTTTAAAAAAAACAAAAAAGGGAGGGGGGAAGTCGTAGGGGGAAAGAGGAAGAGAGGAAAAGAAGAGAGGAAAAGGAAAACAGCAAAAGTGTTTGAACCTCTGGAGCTATCTGCTCCTTCAAGCTGATTGATTAGTCATGATCCCTGCAGTTTTAATGGGAATCATTCAATTGGGAAGGTGGAGCACCCTAGAGTAGATTAGCATATTCTTGTTTACTCATCTTCTGAGGGGCTTTTTCTCTTTTCTTTCATTTTGTGGAGAAGAAGGGAGGGGGGGAGGTTGGGGGGAAGGAGGGGGTTGTGGCTTATGTTATAAAGGAGGCCAAGAAAATAAATAGATTAGAGCATCTTTTGGGGGGAGGGAAATCAGTGGGTCTGAGTCTTGGAGAAAGCTGGGGGGTTGTTTTGGTTTTTTGTTTTGTTTTGTGTGTGTGTGAGTGAGTGTGTGTGGTTTTTTTTAAGAAGAAAAAAATAAAGGGAAGAAAATCCAGCAGAGAAAAGAAGAGAGAGAGGAATTCCAGCTGTGGAGGAATAGAGGAGAAGAAGACAGATAGAGAAGGAAGAACAGAGAAATACATTTCAACCAAGAAGGAGTTTTGATTTATTTGATTTTTATTTGTTTTAAGGAGARAAAAAAAATCTATAAGCAGGAAAAAGAAAGAAAGAAAAAGAAAAAAAGAAAAGAAAAAGCAACTGAGAAGGGTTATAAAAAGAGCAAATACCAAGAAGGGTGAACAAGAGAAGAAAGTCAAGGCAAGGAGGAGCCCAAAGCTGGCAGATCGGGAGGATTTGCAGGGGAGAAGGGGGGGGAAGATTGGAAATGCAGCTCTGGAGTTTGCTGCTGCCTCTTGCGCTTCTCTGTACAGCCCTAGCCAGTGGACCCGAATGTGGGATGGACGAGCGCTCCCGCAGGGCACGAAGGGACACCAGGCACAGCCGCCAGCTCCTCCACACTGCCCCGGGCACCTGTGCCACCAGGTTAGCCCGAGGAAGGCGCTCCACTGCTGGGCTGGAGCCTGGGCATGTCCCCCGCAGGAGGCAACAGCGGGAGGTAAAGGACGAAGAGGAGTCCCTTACCCCGAGCAGGGCGCTCTATTTCAGTGGCCAAGGTGATCAGCTGCGGCTGAAGGCAGACATTGAGCTGCCCCGAGATGCCTTCACTTTGCAAGTGTGGCTGAAAGCCGAAGGAGGACAGAGATCTCCGGCTGTCATTGCAGGTAGGTAGCTGGCCGTGCCCGGGGCTGCAGCAGCATCCCCGTTCCGCTCCGGGAGCCGGCGGAGCAGCCGCTGTAGGCGTGCGTGTGTCCGGGAGCGGGCTGTGCACACCCAGCCCCGCGGGAGTGCCCCGCGGCACAGCGGGGATGGCAGCGCCTCTGCCAACGCGCCGGGCTCGCCTTCGCCCCGCCGCACATGCCGGGAGATCCCGGAGCTCTGCGGACCGGCTGCAAGTGTAGGCTGGCAGCAAAAGTTATGTAAACTTTTGCATAGGGGAGATGGCAGCGCCCTGGGGTGGTTTCTGTCTTTGTGGGTGCGCGGGTTGAGGTGCGGGTGGAAGAGGCAGCTCTCAACGGTGGGGTTTKGTCTGATTTTCAGGTCGGAAAACTGTAAGTAGAGCATTTGAAAGTRGCTTGTTTGTACGTATGGAAAGAAACGTATGTGACTGGCGTGTGGCTGCAAAGAAACGCGTATCTAAGGTCCCCCTACGATTTCCTTGCTTTTATTGGCTTTTTAGTGTACCCCACTGTTAGCTCTTCAGATGCAGCGTTAGCGTGTGGTTTCCAAACAGCTATAAAGGAACTTTTTGGCTATTGTGAAACCTCAAATGAATCAAATGAGTTTATAAAGTTCCCAACCCCTCGACACTCAGCTACGGCTGGGACTCGCACTGCAGCTAGAGGATGTGTGGAGTATTTTTGTCTCCCCTTAGAAATGGCAAGTGTAACATCAATGATTCTGAGGTCAAACAGCCCTATAAAATCATTTAGTACTCAAAGCGGCTACCAGTCTAAGCTGTCTGAGCTGGACAATAACAAGGAGTGTTGCACTTTTCTTATTTAAATTTTATGAGCCCATCCTGAATTTGGGTCCCTCTCCTCGCGTTCTCTGCCTCTCCCCCTCCCTCCCTCCCGCCACCTCCCGCCCTTTCCCCGCTTTAGTGATAAAGTGCAGCGAAGTTGTCGTGAAATCGGATACTTTTCGGAGGGTTACAAACCCTTATAAATGTCGCCACATCCATCTTTGCTCTGAAGGAAGTAATAGAA
>NW_026623679.1:164765-206748 GCF_030028575.1 Malurus melanocephalus | reverse complement strand
GGGGGGGGGGGAAGACATGTTTTACAGTTCTTTTGGCAAGGAGATTCCCTGAAAGTACAAAGTTTCCATGTCCTAGGATGCCTTAAAGAGACAGGGAGGATTTCCCCTTTCCCTTAAGTGGAGTCATTTCCTAGCAGGAGGCAGCGCTGCCGGTGCCGGTGTCGCGGCTGCCCCGCCAGCCCCGCTCGCTGTCCCCTGCCACCCTCCCGGTGCCACATCCCCGCTCCGCTGCCCCATCCCCGACCGGCGCGGCTGCTGGCTCGCAAGAAAGTTGCTTTGTCCTAAGAAAAAACAAAAACTGAGATGAACTCCGCCGCGCTTTTCCTCAACTTTCCCTAATCCCAGCTGCTCCGCTCGCTCGTGAGGAGGGGGACGCGGTTCGTGCGGGGCTGCCGGGGTGGGCAGGAGGTGCCGGGCATGGGCTGGTCCCGTGTGCCTTTRGAGCAGTGATTTCATAGGTGAACCACATTATTCCTCGCTTTATTTCCCCTGGCTTTCTCACACTCTGTTCCTCTGCTTTCCAATCCTAACTTAGACCCCAGGGCTCAAAGTGCTTCCCTTTCAAGTTGGGAAAGGCAGGATCTGGGTTTACACAGATCACCAAAACAGGGTCAGTGTGTTTTTTAATGTGTTTAATCCAACACCTAGGACCCCATGTCTGTATTTGGTGCRAGTATCTCTAATTCTCACAACAGGGAGCCTAGACAAACACACACAAAGATCATTTGTAGTAAAATACTTTAATTGGATGGGGGAGGTTGGGTTGTTGCCTGTATAAAACACTTGACCCATTTTATGCATGGAAATAACATTCCACTGTGAAAAAATGAAGAGAAATGCCCCAGTTTTGCACCGTAGAGCTTCAGCTCAGCTCGGGAGGACTTTGTGATTTTATTTTATTTTTAAGCTCCCCCTGCCCCCCTCACACGCACTCTTGAAGAGGAGCCAGGTTTGGCTCTGTGTGTAAACACCTGGAGGAGGTCCAAGAGGAACTCACTTGGAGTATCCTCTGCACACCACAGCCTCCCAGACCTGCAGCAAGCTTAGGGAGAGATTACGCTTCCCTCAATGAGGAAATCAAGGGTTCTGGCTGCCAAAACTCTTGGCTTTCACATTTTCACTGTTTTGGGATGTGACAGACTGAGGAGCTCAGCTCTGCTGTAGAATTTGCATCTGTAGGACCCCACTGAAATCAAGAGCTCCTCTGGGTGTTTGGGGGGGAAGGGACTGGGGCACATTTGCTGGCAGTGCCAGAAGTGAGTTTCTCCCCAACTTTCGTCCCAGTTGCAAAGTRGGAAACTGTATGGTTGTGCAGATCTGAGGGAAAGGGCGGGATTGATTGGAATACACCTCTTTCACAGAGTCACCCTTGTGTCTCTATCTACTTTCTGCCCCCCACTCTGTGCCCCTGTGACTGTCCCCCTTCCACCCCTCCTTGCTGGCATCTAAGAAATCACTGCGAGGGGTACAGGAGGAGCCCCACGTGTGCCTATAGGGGGAACCTGTTGTGCCTGTTAAAAAATCCCGTGCAGGACCCGAGTTGTTATCAGCTTCTGCGCCTGAGCCCTGACATAACGGAGTTCTTCTGCTAATCCAGGCTACAGGAGTTTCTGTCTGGAGCCAACTCTCCTTACGTCACCCTCTGCTGCAGTATTCAATTTGTTTTCATAAATGGCTAATTTTACAGCKCTGTTAAGTGGGTTCGTCATTGTGCCGGGCCATGCCCTGTCTCTGATGAGAGGCAGCCCTGGTGCCAGGCTCTGCCAATTTTCACGCTGCTTGGCAGCGACGTTACCGCCGCCCTGCTTGACTCCGCTGCTATCTGCTCTGGCATTTGTCAGAGGGAAAGCTGTTGGGAAACTGGAAGTCTGACCCATTGATCTGCGTTACGCAAAAGCTCAGGAGCCCTGTCGGGGCCGGGCTGCGCCGCTCGGAGCGGCTCCCGCGGTGCGGCTCCCGGAGGCAGCTCCCGGTTCCTGCGCACTCGCCCTCCCTCCTCCTTCCCTCCCTCCTTCCCTCCCTCCTTTCCTCCTTCCCTCCCTCCTTCCCTCCCTCCTTCCCTCCCTTCTTTCCTCCCTCTCTCCCTCCTTCCCTCGTTCCCCGGGCCGCAGAGTTCTTGGAGCAGCCCCGCTCGGATGTGCGCACCTAGCCCGCAGCACAGTACATCCCTCTTGTAAACACACACATGTGCACATGGAATCAATCAGCYTCTCCGGGCGCTTTCCCCCGCCGAGCCCGGGGATGGATGCTGCTGCAGGAAGGGGTTGAGGTGGGGCTCAGCTCCCTTAGGTAATGCACGCACGGAAAGAGGGGCTTCAGAGCGCTCCTGACCTTGCTTGGGTTGTAATCAAAGATGTTTCGGTGCCATTGTGAGAAAGCGACCCCATCCTAAGAAACAGGATCCTCCCGAGTCCCTGTCAGGGTGTTTTCTGGTGTGTGGGGTGGCTCATGTTTTCACAGGAGTGAGATGTTGACTCTTTACTGGCTGGGAGCTGAGAGGAGCGGGATGAATGATCGGCAGCGGGAGTTGGAGTAAGAAGGCGTGCCTGCTCTGAAGAGTGAAAGTTATTTGTGTTTTGTTTTTTGGTTTTTTTTTTTCCTGTTTTTTTCACTTCTTGGTTTCATTCTCCTCTGTCTCTCTATTCCTCAGCCTGCCAACAGAGAGCATGATCCCAACTTAATAAGGCTTCATATGTAAGGGAGTGCCTATGTTTTCCCAACTTCAGTCCTTGATGAACATAAAACTGCARCAGAATCCAAAGGGAGAGAAGAGCCAAAATCAGCATGGTGGAGATCACTTAAAGCCACAGCTTTTGCATGTAAGAGACTGAGAAACATCCRTGTCAGGGTCCATGACAAAAATTGAGCAATTATAAAGATATTTAATAGACACTCCATAGGTCTGGTCCCTCCATAGGGTTAAAGAATCTGTGTTTATTTTGGGCAGTTATTTTGGTTTCCTKCTGAAGTGTTGGAGGCTGATATTGGTTTAATACACTTCAGGTAGGATTGATGAGCTGGGTCCTATCTCCAGAGCTGATCTTTGTGCTGGGTGTGCTGGGAACTCGAGCATGATGTCAACAGAGAGTTTACTCTGAATTTCACTGGCCTTGAAACCATAGGCAGATAGATAACTTGGAATTTTCTCATCTCCAACAGCCTGTTGCCTTTTAATTGTATGAATTTTCTGGTTGTGCTCTGTAACAAAGCTCTACAAGGAAGGAGTAAGTCAAATGTAAAACTTGTAGTTCTGTTGTTTAATTAGTGCTGGCACATGCCAGGTYCCAGGGTGCTGGACGAGGTGGGCAAAATGGGGTGACAGGAGCTGGAACACCTGCACAGATGTGACACAGGGTGACAATTGTAAATCWCCTCTGCTGAAGGGTGGGGGAAGCTGTGTGGGTTTGGTTTCCCTGCGGATGGGTTCAAATGATTATCCACTCCATGACTATGGATCTGGACAGGGCTTGACTCATAGGTCACTGAGAAAAACACCACACAGCTTGTCACTTACTAAATATTTGCATTTGAACAGCACATTTCCTTCAGCCTGTGGAAGCTGGGACAAGGATCACAAACTGATTTTTTCTTTCCATAACATTTCCAATTTAATCTGGTCACATTCATTTGACCAGCCATGCTCTACAGCTGGAATRGCACAGTTAGAAGAAAGTTGGGTTAGTTTTTTTTCATCTTCAAGCACTTACACATAGGCTGCCCTAATTAATTAAGTGGTGACATAACAGTGAGGGAAATTTGACTCTGTGTGTGTGAAGGATGGCAAATTTAAGCTCCTAAATGATGTCTGGCTGTCTCCTACAGGCACAGAGTTGTCCCAGGCTGAGTTTGCCTCTCCAAGCTTAATTTCAGCCTGATTTATTTCAAACCAGCCTGTTTCAGTGAGAAAAACTCGCGTGAGTCAGAAAGAAAGCGAAGAGGATGGTGTTTGGAGAGAGAGCAGGAGCAGGGCTGTCCTCAGGGACATGTGGGGATGTCTGGAGGAGSGCAGAGCAGAGCTGGGGAGGGCGAGGGGAAGCCCTTGGAGAGCTTTCGCACGCGAAGGAGCGCCAAAGGCAGCCCTGGGCAGGGGTGGCAGCAGCCTGGGGATCAGGTTGGAGCAGCTCTCCAGCTCTCCTCTCCCAGCCCATGTGGTGCCAGGAAGGGCTGTAGGTGGCTGAGGGGTCTCAGGGCTGTGCTCCGAGCTCAGGTGTCCCCTGTCAGCCCGAGGTGTGTGTGATGTGGTGAGGGATGAACTCAAATCCCAAAACACAGAGGATTTCATCTGTTCAGGGCACCCTGGGGACCCTAAGCCAGACCCTCCACACAGGTAGGTGCCACTTTGCAGAGCGGAGCAGGACTGGGCTCTGCTGTCAGAGCTCACCCAGGKGTGTGCTGGAGCAGCTCTGTGAGCTCAGAGCCCACTCACCACGATCCTTGGCTGGGCACACTGACCAACAAAGATCCACCTGCACAGGCACCTCCCGGTCACTGGGACCCAGCCCTGCCCCAGRCAGCCCAGCTGGAGGCAAACAGGGACTTCTGGGGGAGAAATGCCTTCTTTGGAGCTTGGGTTTGGCTCTGCCAGGACATGGGTCTGTCACGAGAGAGGCAAAGCCGCAATGGTCCCATGAGAACCTTTAACAAAAAAGTGTTCTGTGCCCTGGTAACCCAGAAAGYCAATTGTGCCCTGGGGTGTCAGGAGGGGTGTGGGCAGCAGGAAGGGGGGATTCTGCCCCTCTGCCCCACCTGCAGAGCTGCCCCAGCCCTGGGGAACAGCACAGGAGGGACCTGGAGCTGCTGSAGAGAGMCCAGGGGAGRCASCAGGGGATCAGAGGGATGGAGCAGCTCTGCTGGGAGGGAAGGCTGGGACAGCTGGGGGTGCTCACCTGGAGARGAGACCAGGGGTGACTGAATTGTGACCTTSCARYKCCTGAAGAGGTTCTACAAGAGATCTGGAGAAGGACTTTTGACAAGGGATGGAGTGACAGGACAAGGGGGAATGGCTTCAAACTGCCAGAGGGCAGGGATGGRTGGGATATTGGGAAGGAATTGTTCCCTGGGAGGGTGGGCAGGCCCTGGCACAGRSTGYMCAGAGMAGCTGTGKCTGCCCCTGGATCCCTGGCAGTGCCCAAGGCCAGGCTGGACATTGGGGCTGGGAGCAGCCTGGGACAGTGGGAGGTGTCCCTGCCCACAGCAGGGGGGTGGAGCTGACTTTTCAAGATCTCTTTCAACCCAGACCATTTGGTGAAAAACATTGCAGGACCAACAGGGTTTAGGTGCTCTCGAGGCCACAGGATTAACCAAGTGCTTTCACCTTGGGTTTTCATGCTGGCCTAAGCCAGGGAAAAAGAGAAAAAAAAAAAAAAAAAAAAAAAAAAAAAAAAAAAAAAAAAAAAAAAAAAAGCCAAACTATAGTGGCCTTTTTCAAAAAGACATATTGAAAAAAACCAAAAATAAAACCTTCCATGACTGGGGTCAGCTGAAATGCTCCCATATAATAGTTTTGCTTCTAATTTTATCTGTTGCTTTTTCAGCTCCTCTTTTCTTTTCTSCGATAGAAATTACAGGAGCAGAAGCAGAGAAGGGACCACCTGGGTTGCCAAATTCAGTCCCCTGCAGTGTCAGGGGATATAACAGCAGATAATTAGTCCAAACATTCGCAGAAAATCCACTTTGTAGGTTCTGATATAGCACAGGCCRCAGAAAATTTCCCAGTGCTCTACTATAAACCAAAGCTCTTTGGCTAAGACTGAGAGTCACCACTTTAATGTAAGACAGGAAAAGAGAAGGACAGATCGACAACATCTTAAGTACCTAAAATCCAAAACATTGGTTTAGAAAACTGTTAAGTATGAGAAAGAAAAACATTGGCTGGTAAAAGGTATCAGCTTTCTTATTTTCAGAGAGTTAAAATGAATCAGGTGTTTTGACAGTTATGAAACTTCTATTGAAATTTCAAGTTGGAATATTTGCCAGAACTGATCCTTTCCCACAGATAGCCTGTTTTGATTAATTTCCCCTTTTCCTGAGAAAAATATTTTATCAAACATTTCCCACCCTTCTCTGGTCTTAGCCTGTGTGGCAGTTCCTACATCCCGTTGAAACAGGAATGAACGCCTTCACTTGATTGCGTTTTTACTTCTTCACATCTTATATTCCAGATTATTCAGAAAATGCCTCAGAAAAGATTTGTTTGATCTGAGCCCTCTATGTTTTTTTTTCTCCCAAGTGCATCAGCAAGTCTAATATAATCTTTTTCTTTATTTACCCTCCTCTCTCAGTACTACGAAATTTTTCATCTCATACTGTTTACATGGTCAGTGTACATTAATTTTCCTATTTCATATATGCAAAATATATTGGACTCTTCTGTTTCATGGGTTCTGGGCATTTGCCTCATGCATTGTTCTGGACACAGTTGCTGTGCTGTCCTTTTTGTTTCCTGGTTTTTCCCAAAAAGAGGTGTCTGAATATGAAGATGTACCTTTCCCCTAATTTCACCCTTCAATTGCTCTGTGCCCATTTCCCTRCCTGGGGGCTGCTGGTAGGGAAATGAAATCTGGAAACGATTCCTGCTTTTATTTCACCTTTCTGTGGAGAAGGAATACTTGATTTTTGTGCTGTTTTCTCTGTCTCTCCACGTTTCTCTTCATTTTCTCTGCTGCGAGCATGCATGCACACACACACACCATTTCCAAAGCACCTTTGATTTTCTTCCCAGATCAATAGAGCATTTAAACTCCAATGATCAAGGAGGAGCAGCTTGTTTATTTCCCCACATATTCTGACACAAGTGGCACATCTTGTAAACTGCTTTGATTTGATGTTAGTGCCTATTATAAAGTTTACTCTCCCCAAAGCCATCCATGAAGTTGAAGTACTCTTACTCTGAGCAGGAGCAGAGCAGAACTCAAAAAGGAGAGTTTAAAAGAAAACAGAAGGGAATATCTTATCACAGAATTTTGCTTTCTGCTCTCCTTGTTGACAGTGATCAGAACGATTTGAGGACTGTTGAGCATGCATGGCAGCACCACGTGAGGGTACATTGTGTGTCATAGTTAAAAGGGAACAAATATAAATACAGGTCAATTGTCCCTTGGTGAGATTGGAGCTGGATTTGTGGTTTTGCAGAAACATGGACTTGATCCCAAACCTGGGCAAGATCATGAAAAATACCACTGAGCTTGGCTGAATTTGKCAAAGGCTGTGATTTCAGGGTTTTCTTCACCTCTTCTCTACAGCCTGYACCCTTCCATGGTCCTTGGTTCAGTATCCTTTATTTTGCCAACATTTTTTGCTTTGGATACAAGAGAGGAAAAGCTGTGAAGCCCTAATATCAGAGGAATTGGCCAGGGGAAGGGGACATGTTTATTTGGCTTTGCTATCCTCCAAATCTCAAATTGGCCTCTGATTCTCCCAACCTTTTTTTTTTTTTACCCTTCCTTTTTCCCTTCATACTTTTTAATATCAAAATTCTGCCCGTTCTAAACCCGCTCTCCCTCTTTCTGCTCCGCGGGGTGATGTAAGCGTGCGACTGCCCTGTCCAATCCCTCCACCCTCTCTTATCACCCTCACAGCCTCAGTTCTTCCCCTGCTATCTGGTGTCCTCGATTCCCCCTCTTTCCTCTTTCCTGCTCCTCTCCCATCGTTTTTGCCATACTGGAGGGTGGTGTCCCCTCCCGGGGTGACCACAGGTTGGTGGCTTTGGCCAAGCGGCGTTGGAAGCACTGTTGGAACAGAGAGGGTAAGCAGGCGGTGTGTTTGTGTGCTCAGCCAGCCTTCTGGGCTTGCCTGTTTTCTGGGAATTATTGATACCGTTCTGTTTAATATCCATCCTCGCTGGGCACAAACAAGGAGCGAGAGGGGAGCGAGGGGGGAAGTGAAACTGAGAAGCATCTGGAGCTGGCCCGGTGAAGCAGCAGCTGAGAGATATGATACCAGCTCATGAAAGCAAAAGAATCGCTGTGTTAGAGAAACAAACCCCTCTGTTCTGTGCTGGGCACCTCCTGGGGCCTGGTGGGCTCTCAGGGCTTCCTTTTGGGTGATATTTAGGGGTTTTTTATCTCTTCTCCTTCCTCTCCTCTGTCGTGTTTTTCCTTCTTTTCTTTATCTAATTTATTGTCTCTCTCTGTTTGCTTTAAATCACTTTCCCATATGGATTTCTCTCTTCTGACCCATCTTCCCCTCCCTCATCTGAYTCCCAGGAGTCTTCTGTCGTCATGGAATTGGGAGAAGAGCAGCCCTGTTCCTGACACCGAGCATCAGCTGCAGGCTCCTTTCCTCCTTCCTTTTCTTCCTTGTCTGTTCTCTGCTGTTAGTGTTGGAAGCAGATTCACAAAGATCATCCACTGGATTGAGGAAACAGATTTTATCACCATTATTTTGTTTGTTTTATTTAAGACAGGGAAAGAAATGGAAAGGAAAAGCCTTTGTTATTACCAGTGTTACTTAGTTTTGAATGGAGTTTTTTTTCCCTCCCATACTAATGTATACTAGTGCTGGTATTTTCCTTTGTCATTGCAGCAAGATTAYGGTTTCATAGTTCTGATACTGCCACAAAACTTCTTGCTGATGTTGATAAGTCTCAGGTGGGAGTGAACACATCTCTTAAAATCAGGGAAACTAAGGAACTCAGGGATGCTCTGATTTGTCCTAGATGCAAGGCAGTGTGTTGGTGACAAAGTCAGCAATAAAGCCCTTTTGGTGCTTTTTATTATTGTTTTTCAGGGGTGATGATGGTTATTCCTCAGCTGAAATTGCTCTCCATGTGCAGTCACACGCCCTAATTCCTGTGGGATATTTCCTTAGCTGTTGATGGTTCTTCAGTGGATAATTGCAGTACTGAGCCAGTGGTGGTGATGGGGTCTGTCACCTGCCAGGTGAAATCCTGCTGGTGACAGCACAGGGGCTGGGGGAAGAGGGCACTTGGCATTTGTGCCATGAGCTCTTTGGAGATGGCAGAAAATCGGATGGTCTGGAATTCACATCTCTAAACCAGACACGCTGGTGATGGTTGAACCCACACAAATTATTGTATTTCTCACAGGGCATGCAACCCACAATGGGAGAGAAAAGCAAATATCAGCAAAGCCCCTTGGTTCAKAGTGCTCCTATTTAAATTGGAATACTTTCATATTCTGCACATTGATTATTGTATCGACTTGCTGAAACAGCTTGTAAAACATGGAAGTTGTAACTGCTTTTATTCCTAGGAAATTCTGAAAATCTGTCTCTGGATATCTCAGGTTATGAAATTAAGGACAAAAGCAGCTCATACACCATGGTTAAATCCAGACCAGGTGAGAGGCTGCAGAAGGGGCCCCAGAGGGTTTTGGGAAGGGATCACCACCCAGTGCACACCCTTCTGGCTCAACAACCAGTGATTCTGTCAGGAGCATCACTAGGGAGGCTGTGCATTCTACAATCCACAGGAGTTTGTTCTGAATTCAGCAGCATCTGYACTTGTAAAGTCTGAGGTGTTAAAGTTGAAATCTGGAGCTTGCATTACTACTGTCTTACATGTCATCTGTCTTGTGKATAAACAGAGCAGCCTCTCTGAGGTCAAAACAGCACCTTTCACCAGAGATAATTTAATGAGAATTATTTTCAGCGTAAACTAGGCAAGAATTGGAAGCTTCCCGTGCTGCTGTTCGTGAATGGAGATGTTCAGGGAGAAAAGGAGTACTGGGAGAAAAAGCAAATGTTAACTAAACGCATTACACACACGGTTTTGAAACATACTTGGCAGAGGGAAGGGCGAGCAATAGAAGCCAGATTCTGCTGTTGAACACACCAATGTAAACCCAGAGTAACTCCTTTGGAGAGGAAATCAGGGGGGCTGCTCCAGAGCTGTGAATGTGTGGAGTTTGRGGCAGAGACAGAGGGCAGGCAATGGGGAAAGTGACCGAGCTGAGAGGGGGATGTTGTGGAGAACAACCTCCAACCACCGACACCGCTGCCGGTGGTTTTATTTGGGTGTGTAATGGTTCTGGTGATGCAGTGGGAAACATTTGTACAATGTGGGGTTGTTTTTTTKCTTTTTGAAGTGTTTTCTGCATATACCTATATCGTAATCCCCGCAGGCTGTGGAACTGGGCCACGGAGCAGTGTTACAGTGAGCCCTTTGTGTTTCCGGCAACAAACGCTCCTGAACTCTGCTCTCCAGGCTTGTGGCCTAAACTCCTTCACCCCCGCCCGTACTGTCCCATCTCCAGCAATAATATTCCCTCCTCTGTTTATAAACAAACACCCTCAGAGGAAGTTCACGGGAAGAAAAGTTAGTTAATGAAAATCAACCACGCACCCAGGCCCGGGCTGCGGGTTGGAGCCAGCAGGGTTGCTGGATGTTTCCTACTCTACATCTGCTTGTAGGAGTTTCTTTGATGAGATGTTTGCCTGTCTGTCTAACTCTGTGTCTTCCTCATCTTTTCCCATCGTCGTGGAACATATAAAAGACGGGGGGGAAAACTGCGGTCTGGTTTGCTTTGAAATCAGCGTGGATGGTGTTTGGGAACCCCAAGCAGGGAGGTTGGCCTCAGTGATCCTGTAGAATATTTTTTTTTTTTTGTAAATCCCCTAATTTTCTCTGTTTTGTTGTTGTTGTTGTTGTTTTCTTAACATCAAAATCTAGATTCTGGCTCCTGGCAAAACTGTTGCTCTTGAGTTGCGCAAAGGCTGTAAAAGGACCAAAATAGCCCAAAGGATAATTGTCCACTATAGTCTGAGCACAGGGCTGATGATACATCTGGTCTTGCACTTCATTCTCACAGAACCACCCCTCAAGGAGGTAGGAGTGAGCAGGACCCAGGGGAGTGGGCAACACAGAGCTTTGGCCACCACGGGCGTGAGCAAAGCACAGCCATGGTGCTGGCAGCTGGAAAACACAGAATGTTTTTTTGACTTGCTCCAGAGGTCCCACAAACCTCTTAGAGCACAGGGGCAACTGAATAAACAGTGCATTTTCTTGTGGCTGTTTCTGGGGTGTGCCTTTAGCGCTRCACCTTGGGCTCGGATGTGAGGTGAGTGAATCAGGTGTTTGTTTCCTTGCTGGAGACAATTATATCCTCTATTCTTTCTGGCCACTCTAAATGCACAGGAAAATCATCAGATGAAGGAAAGCTCCTGGTCAGGGCTGTGGTTCCTCAYTTGGGCAGAGGTGTGGTGTCCATGCACTGCTCATGTCACTGTTCCAGGCTCCCTCTGTTCTATAAGGAGTGTCTTTGGAAACTGTGGCCAAGGGGACTTTTACAGATATAAAAGATGCAGAAGTTGTGGTTCCACATTTAGTTTTRAAAGCCTTGAAGTTTCAGAAGTGTGCTACAAAAGGTCTCCAGTGCTGGCAGAATCTCCATACCTTAAAATGGCATGGTTTAAAATAGTGTTATCTCTTGCTTTTTGTTGAAAGAGCTGTTTCTCTTACTGAACAAATATCTTCTGTCAGGTCTTATCTGTCAGGCTATTCCAGTGTGATCCCTCCTCCTCCCATCCCGATGGGGGGAAGACAATCAGAAATGAGCATTTTGTACTGCAGCATGGACAGAGTTTATCAGTTGTTGCACAATCCCTCTGCCTGCGAGCCGATTAAATAAAGGAGCAGGGTGGAGCGGTGGTGGAAGTGGACCTGGTTTATACTGGTGAGCATCCTCCAAGAATTCCAGGGCAGCTATCAACAGTTTGTCCTAGCAGGAAAGTCGAGTGGTTCATTCTTACCCTTTGAGGAGTCCTGAATTAATGAAGAGCAGAGGATCTTCTGCTCGGAAAAGCTGGAATTCCCCACAGTCCTCTGGCTAAAGACGGTTTAATCAAACAGATTGTTTACATTCCCYGTCTCAGCAGAGGCAGTGCTCAAGCAGCAGTGGTCTTCAACTGGATGCTGTAGCGCTGGGGGTTTATTTTATTTTGTTTTAAACATCAGCATACCACCGGTTTTACTGSGAAGTGGCCACATGCAAACACCTGCAGGCTCCATGGAGCAGGCTGGGGAGGGAAGCAGCAGCAGCTGCATCTCACAGAGGCAAAATGAGACGGTGAGGGGGATGTGTTTCTTCTCCAGAGGTTTCTGCAGGGTTGGGATTTGGCAGCAAAGGTGGGCTGGGAGCACTTGCACTCCTGGAGGAAGAGACCTTGCAGCAGGAAGAGGCTGAATGTTGGTCCAAAGTCTTCTCTGAGCCTCAAACACTGATGGTAGGGGCAGAAAAGCAAAAGCATTTTTGCCAAAATCTCTTGTTTTGCCTCACACTGTGAAGGCAAAACTTTTCCATGAACAGTTTGTGTGCTCTCAAACTTAAGAGGGCTCAGACTGGATGAAATGGGAATCATGTATTCCATGAGGGAGAGTGAAGAAGGAAATGAGGTTAGGACAGCTCTTCCTACCACCGCCCATCTCTCCCCACCCTCAAGAGGAACATCTTTCGCACCTATATCAACAAACCGACGCTTTACTGTGCTTCTGCAAGTCCAAAATTGGCCCTAAACCTTGAGCTGAGATTTTAACTCGTGCTCAGACTCTTTCCTTTTTTTTTTATTCCTCTTTGGTCCCTTCTGGAAGTGATGTATTTCCGCTCCCCATGCGCGGGATCTTCTGTGCATCACCGAGGAGGACGCACGTAAGTGGGCAACGTGGCCAACATTCTTCCGAACCCGAGCAGTCCCAGCAGCTGTTCAGCAGGGCTGTTATTTATTGAGAACTGTCAATGTGTTCAACACATGGTGTCCTCTGCCCTGTCGAGCCAACAGCCCGGCTTTTATGGCTTTCTCTGACACTTGTCACACACTGGTGACGGTACAAGCTGGAGCAGGCACACGGRTTTGTGTGAGCACCATTCGAGAAGGGCATTGCAACAAGATGTTCTGTAAGGAAAGGAGAGACGGGGAGCAGTTGGCAGAGGAGAAAACAGAGGCTGTTGCAGAGGGTAGAGGTTTCTTTTTGGCTGGTGCTTTCGGAAAGAGAACAGAGATTTCCTTCAGAGATAAATTAGATGCTTGGGGAGAAAGAAAGGGTGTTTGTTTCGGTGGTGATGCAACTCCTGTGTGAGAGAAGCAGGCTCCCTCTCCTGCTAATTCCAGCTGCSGCTTAGTGGAAGCGCACAGGTTGCTTTGGGGTTTTAGGTGCTGCTCTGCAATTGCTGCAGGGTGCCTTCAGCGCTGTCCTTTCCCTCCCCTGAGGYGGGGTAATGGCTCTCAGCAGCCTGCAGAGAGAAGCTGTTTGTGAGGATGAGGAAATGCCGTTGGTGCAGTGCTTTGTGAGTGAAGCTGTACATGGCAAATGCCACTCCTTTRCACCAACAGATTGGGATGTTGAGCCAAGGAGCCCCTTTGGCCAGGGTCATGCTGGGTTCCTGTGCTGCTGGAAAAGGAAGACTGAAGTTGTGGGATGCCAAAGAGACAGAAAGACAGGGTCACATCTTGCCAATCTCCTACTTATCTATTTGTCCCATCTTTTTTCCCTTGACTTGTGTAAGCTCGTATTCATGAGCATCACAGGTATTTATTTTCCCCCACTGAAAAACAGAGCCGTTGCCTGAACAGTGTGACTCTGGCCACATTCCCTCCTATTCAGCACAATGCAATCTTGGCTCTTTACTGGTTAATATTTTCTGTCAACAACCTGCAAGAAAACAAAATGAGTGCTGATAAAATTTGCAGATGTTGCAGAGCGCAGGGAGTGGTAAACAATGACCAAAACAGGACTCTCAGTTGGGTGTTTTCAAAAGCTGAAAACATGCAAACTGTGCATTAGAGTAAAGCCAAATGTGAAGTCATTCATATAGAGAGAGGGRCGGCAGGTCACACACAAAGGATGGACTGGGGGGAAGGATCTTTCACCTGGAAGCTGAATGTGGAGCAGCAACTGCCTGTTGGAATAGATAAAGCATGTAAATGTGAGCTGCCAATGTGAGGCTGTGGCCAAAGGTTTGGAGTCATCGTTGGCTGGGTAAACAAGGAGATATTGAACAGGACTGGGGAGGTTGTGTTACCCCTGTAATGACACTGGAGTAGCTGCTGCCAAAGCACTTTGTCCCATTCTGGTGTCTGCAGTTTAAGGAGGTTGTTCCATGGAAGAGGGTTTATAGAGAAAACAATTAGTGGTGACAATAATTATATGATTTGTAATAAGTCTTMAAGTGCTGGACTCAAGAAGATTAGGAGGTGACTTGATCATCATGATCTTTAAATGTATGTTTAGGGAGATTAAACTGATAATTGAGGGTTGGAAATGAATAATAAGGGATATGAGTAAATCCAATGGATGCAGATGGAGACTGAACAGCTTTAGAACAGAGCATTTTAGCAGTGTTTTAGCTTTGAGAGTTTCAACAATTGAAAAACCTTTCTGGTGGAATATCTGTCACCATAGTTTTCAATGTAGAATTAATTGTTCTTCCAAACTGCAAGGTCTTTAAAGAGGAATCAATTCAGTGATCACTCATCACTGAATAGAAGTTTGTRTCTACAGACTTCTAAAGTTAGAGTATTCTGGATTTTTCAGCTAATAGTGGAAAAAAAATGGTTGAAGTCAACAGAAAAGCACAAGCAGCACTGAGATGCTGATTTCAAATATTTTAATTTCTCTCTTTTTAATTTCTTTGGGGTCTCCTTGATGCTGGTAGGGTATTTCTGATCACCACAATATTCCCAGGTCATTGTAGKGTTTCCTCACCATCACTGTAGCTGAATTGTGAGGCTCAGTTTCATATGATTTTGTTAACCCTGCTTAGATATTGTTACCTTTAACCAGAATGATGTGCTGGCTTGACTTCTYCCCTTCAAAACAGCCCAGTGCTCTGACTGAAAACCAGCTGAAAAATAAAACTGAAATCTCCTTTCCATTGAAGGCAGCAAGAGCTTTGCTGTTGACCTTAGTGATGCCAAGAATTTACCTCCAGAATACACACTCTGGGGAGCAAAATCAAGGTTTCCCTCTGGAATTTGGACCATTGGCAACGCCGGGGCTGTGAAGCCAACACAGCAGACAGCTCTTAGAAACAAAGAAGTGGGTGAGAAAGCAGAGATTAAGCTTGGGGTGGCTTTAACTTGCCATCCCCTTGCTGGGTGGTCTGTCTCAGTCTYRGGCAGAACAGCAGTGCAGGRGGGCATGCAGGGTGCTGGAATGACSTATTCCTGTGACTTCAGCTGAGCTGCAAACAGAAAACACAACCCAAAACCCTGTCAAAGGTAATTAGCACTCTGAGGTGGGATTTCATTTCATTTGAGCCATCCCCAGCTGGAGACTGTTCCTCAAAACTCAGATGTAAGCCAAGTGCTCCCAGTGCCCCAGCCTGCTCCCTCCAAGCCATGTGCACATGTATATATAGGCCCCTGCACAGAGAGAATCGTGCATGTACATGGAATTTTGTTAGTCTTCACTGCTCGGCTTCCAAATTTAACCAGAAGTAGAAGGGCTGAAATAACATAAGAAAGGTTGGACATACGATATTTCCTGCTGCTCAGCTAAATACAAGAATTGCCAAAAATCTTCCAAGGTAGCTTGTTTCTTTTACATTTTTCTCCCAGTTCTGCAGACTTGAGAAGGTCAATTACTTTTGAGAAGGATTTGGCTTTGGCAACACTTATGGAAAGCGAAGCAGAATTATGACCTTTTGGAGGTTTGCCCATCTCTGTCCCATCTTGTCCTTTAAGAACTAAAGGCTGAAATTTCGCAGCTACAGTCTTCAGTTTAATAGGTGTGAATTTGTTTCCATGCACTTCTAAGACATCATGAGTATCTGTGTGAGAATTTGCTTTCAGATGTCTATTAATTTGTGCTCACAGATCAAGTGATCACTGGTATTTGTAGAGCAGAAATACAGGCTCAGGTATTTCAAGGAGGAAAATCATACCAAAACAAATGAAATTGGATTCAAACCGAGCAGAATAATAAAGCTCTAAAATTATATACTTAGGTTAGTATGTGGTGACTCCAGCCTATCTGGAATGCACGCTATAATAGCTCTATCATGTTTGAGAGGCAGGTTTCTTTTTCAGCAGGACGTTTCCTAGAAAGCAGAAATATCTTTGTGGTTTGTGTATGGGTTTGGAACTCGTGTGCAAGTATGGAGCAGGGAATTTGAGGCATGAAATAGTCAGGATTAGTGAGGGCCCGGATCCCTTTCATAAGCGACAGCAGAAAACAGGCACGGTCAGCTCCCTTCTCCCCACTGCTGTTGCAGCCTCCTCCTCTGTGGATTGTTTTGGAGGCAGTTCTTTGAAGGTTGATAAATGCCTCAGTTGTTTCTATTAGCGCAGGGAAGATGCAGTCATGTGGGAAAGCCAGATGCAATAAGATATTTGAGTCTGGATAAGATCTAAGATATTTTTTTACAATAAAATATTTAATTTTTGCAGAGACAAAGCCCTTGCAGGGTATAAATCAGTGTAAACACGCTGGAACGACTCGGTTTTGCACTCACAAAGTGTCTGCCCAAGAATGTTCTCAAAATCCAATTAAATAACTAGAACTGTTTCATGTGGAAATGCCCCTCAATTACAAAGACAAGTCTAAGCTATCATGATGTGATTTTTACAGTCTCCTCGCAGGGTGCCCTAGTTTGCATTCATGGAATTTTTTGTTTTTGTTTTGTTTCTGTAATAATGTGGATGTTGGCCATCTGTCTGATCCTGGAAAGGTTGTAAGGTTGTCCCTGCTCCCCAGGTTCTCTTCCCACTCCCTCATTGATCATAATGTTTGATTTAGGTGCCACTGGATTTGCTCCTTTGTTCTCCAGCCCTAACCTCCCCCCTGCAAACACACATGCATTGTGCAATGGTGTAAAAGCTCTCCTGGCTGCAGCTGGGAGTAGTAACTGCTCAGCTGGTTCCAGCGCTGCCCTAAAGCTGCCGTAAAGGTCAGAGACAAGGGAATTCTAAAAAGCAAAACAAGCTGTGTTGTTGCCCCCYGCTTTAATCCTGGCTGTGTGTTTTGATCAGCACCACAAGCCACCTCATGTGCAGAGCTGCACTTGTCCCAGCCCGGCGTTTGTGGCCGTCCAGGGCAGCGTGTCGGGCGCCTTTCCAGCCCCGCTCCGGGCTCGGGCGCTGCCACAGCTGATTGACTTGCACTGCTTKTCAGACACAAAGCACATTTTGAAAGGAAATGCCATATTGAACTCCCCGTGAGCTGATGGGTATTGTGCACGGTCATCTGATGGCACAGATGTGCCCCTAATAATCCTTCCAGGAGAATATTTCCTCTTGGGATGCTCTGGCCATCTGATCTGCTCTGAGGTATGCTGACCTATCTTGACCCAGTTTATGATCAATTCTCTCTGCTGTTGTCTAAAAGGAGCCCAGAAATATAGCTTTATCATTTAGATTGCCTGCAAGTTATGGTTACTTGTGTGTGCTCTCTTTCCACAGAAGATACACTGRGGGTGCTCTCAAGCATTAACTCTTACAAAAGGGAGGAAAGCCACACAGTGTGAACAAGAGTAGATTTCTCTGTAGAGCTTTGATATCTAATCAGTGTTTGGCAAACAGTGCAGGGAGGAAGAGAAGATGTGGAAGCAGAAGTGGCTTGTGTTCCACCAGACTTTTCTGGGTACCTTCATCTGTGTGAGCTGAGTGACCACTCTGGTGCTGTGCCTTTATCCTAATGTCCTTTTTGTGAGGTTTGTGTGTGTCCCCAGCTCTGTGTGCTCTGTGTGTGTCTGTGTAAGACRGATGGTTTCCATGCATTCCTGCTGGTGTGTACCCAGTGTTTTGCAATGCCTGCTTTTCAGGTGGGAATGGTGTTAAAGCTGGATTTCTCTGGAGGTGAATCAGCTGCCTCAGGTACAATGGGATGGTTAATTTGTAATCTGGTTCTGCTGGGCAGTGAGCAGAGATAAGCTTGGGGTTTCGGTGGTGTGTGAAGATCCTTTCAGMCAAACTAACAAACTTACTGACTTTGTTGGCTTTCTATTCCTGATATKTGAAGGATATATGGGCTTTCACAAACACCAAATATTTAATAAATAGGCTACACTAGAGTGTCTAAAATTGGCAGCCAAAACTCGGAATTCTTGTCTGAATCAAACTGGATGCAAAGTCTCCCATATTCAYGACAAACAGCAGTGATTCCCTGATGGAACATCAGAATTTGACTTTAAGCAGGATCCAAGAGAAGCTTGTCACTGTTATCCTCACTGTCGCTATGCCTATGTGTGTTACAATCATCTCTACTAACATGGACACATACTGGYTTTCCAAGCTTCATCCAAAAAATATTCAGCTGTTTCTACGAACAAGGCTGGAGAAATAAATGACTTTTCAGGTATTACAATGTCCTTACCCTTGTCTGGAACGTTGMCGTGATTCCAGACTTCACAGTGAGAACTGAGGTTTGACCCTTGAGAAGCATGTGCATGTTTCTATCCCTCTAAAAGGCTGCCCAAAGCTGGTTATTAGATCACAGTTTATTCACCAAGCACCAGTGTCCACCGGTCCTGCAGCTTTGCTGTGAAATGCTTAAGGAGATCTAGATAAGGAGCAACCCTTCCCACTATCCTTTGTTTACGCTGAGGCTGTAGATGGAGGAGCCCTTGGAAAAGCCATACCCAGCCCAAGGCTGGCCCTGTTCTAACACTTGGAGGGCTCATCTCCCCCTCTGCCCCGTGGTTACAATGTGGTGTGTTCCTTTACACCTCAAAAGCCTCACAATCTGTAATTTCTCACTGAGCCCAGCCTACCAGATGTATTTGCAGTAAGCTCTTCTATACTGTTAGCGGGTGTATTCTCACAATGGGCTCAGCCGAGTGTCACTAATATGATTGTCCGTGCCAGTGGCTGCTCTCTTGCAGCCCACATGATTTTGTTATCAAAAGAGAAGGATTTATGTAATGTTCATAACTAACCAGCYGCTATAAATTCATGTCTTGCTGTTGTAGCCGTTCTCACCTCCCCCTTTGCAAGGCTTCGAGGTATCTCATTGAGCGAATGAGTGACTGGGAATTTGAGAAACAGTACACAATATATGCTTAATTTGGTGCTAAATTACACTGATATAAAGATTTTGATATTAAAGAGCCTCAGGCTAAATTCTCAATGTTAATTAGGCATAGCTGTATTTGAGTCTGTGTTTCTACACGATGAAGTTCTTGTCTTTCATGGCAGAACAAATAGAGCTCGGTCCTTCTATCTCAGATCTGAGTCCTCTGGCATAGCTTGTAAATGATAATATCTGGTGTGAATTCAGCATGATTGATAGCAGCAGCAAACATCCCTTTTTTGCTCCCTAAGTAGTACATTGCCACCTGAGCAAGCCTCAGGTGGTTTTCTTGAACCACTCCTTGTCTCAGGGGGTGACCTCAGGAGGCCTCTTAGCTGTGTTGGAAATGGTATAGACAGGGATGCTGCCTTAAGCACTCTGGACTTTGAATTATTTAACTATCGTGGAAGGAAGTGGGGGCTGGGGACAGCACGGCAAAGGAAAGGAGAGATTATTTCTCCCCTTTGTAAAACTATATTGGGTTCAACGTCATACCATGAAATATCCAGTGCAGAACTCAAGAACTGCTCCAGTGGATCTTCACTGACTTATCCAATTGCACGGAACATGGGGATACTTAACCCAAATCTGTCGGTTTTAATTATTTTCCTCTGGACAGATAAAAGCTTTCTATAGGTTCCTGTAGAATATTTGCTCTTTCAAGCGTTCTTCTGTGCTTTGATACTAAACGATTAAAGCATGCTAAAGAAAAAAACAGCCCCAACCTTTAGCTCCCTGTTCTTGGGCCCCCTGACTGCAGCTTTGATTGTTGACCTAAATTCCCCTTTCATAACTGAGTCCTGTCACCTCTGGTTGGAGTCTCCCAGCAAAACAGGCACGGCCAAGTTTCAGAAGTGCGGGGCACTGTTTTCCGTTCCGCCTCGCGCGGCTCTGACAGGCTCCGCGGCACCTGATGTGTTCAAAGMCAAACTGACCTCCCTCTTCCCCTTCCCCCACCTCTCCCTCCTGGAAATGAAACCATAACAAGGAGGATTTTTTTTTTTTGCTTTTTTATTTTTTTTTTATTTTTGCTTTTGCTTTCCCCCCTCTCCCTCACCTCCACTTCCCATTGCTCAGCAAAGCGATGAAACTTTTCCCATGTGAAGGATGAAATTCTTAGTTCATCCTGTGGCTGGGTTGGTTGCTGGGAAGATTGCTGTTATCCAGACAGAAGAAATCGCCTTGAACTGAGGGAGGGAGGCCTGGAGTGTGTTATTTGTAACATTACAGTGGGTTACAACAGCTTGCATGGGCTACTCCAGCCTCTTTTCTGTCAAACTCTGCCCACAGAGGGCTGCTTCTGGSTCCAGCAGCCTCCAGCTGTGGGTTMCTGTTCCTCTGCTCCCATCCCAGTTGCAGCAATGCCTCCTGTCCCCACCCAGAACTGTCTCCCACAAGTTCAGCAGCTGATGTTCCACATTGTGTTCRTGCTGCCAAACCCTGCCCAACATGCAGGGCCCACACAAGGATGTGGATCAACTGAAGTCCCCAGAAAAGTCCTGAAAACAAAGTGGGTCCTAAATGCTGGCGTTGGTTTGGGCCTCCTGGAAGAGGTCACATGGACAGTGATGGCGGGGCTGTTGTGGGTCAGTAACCAGAGAACTGAGATTTCGCTTGTAAAAGAGGAGAGGGAGACGGCATTTCTCATTTTTCATGTTTGGCTCTTGGCTTTGGGCTGCTGGAGTTGAATTTTCCAGCTTTCCCCAMTCTTTTGATGCCCAGGAATTTACTTTTCCTATAAGGGACAAACATCAYGGGACTGGAAGGAGCCTCATGGGCCACTGAAATCTGTCTCTGGCCAAGCATTAAAGAATGTGGCATCTTCCTCTGTTCATGCACTTCTCCAGAGTCCTCTGAGAAGTGACTCACTSCTTTGTGGGGAAGGGAACTTACCAGGGCCTCTTGCTGCAAAGCTGAACTAGCACCTCTTCTTTTTMTTTTATTTTTTTAATTAAATATAAAATTCCGTTTCAATCCCTYGGGCTTCAGGAAAGAGAACTTTACAAGGAAAAGATCCTTCAGACTAAGGAGTCAGAAGGGCTGTCARTGTTCTTCCCCTCAGCTGGAGCTCCATCCCTTTCTAGCAACTCGGGACAAGCAGAAGTGAAGAAAACTGTTTGCTGCTGTATGAAACTTGTACATATTTTTTTAATCTAATTGCTGTGGGGAAAACAAACATCAGTTTTATTTCACACCATTTCTTGGCTCAGAAACCTCAGGCACATTCGCCAAATTGTGGTTTTTCAGTCATTGGCTTGAGYCTCATTTACCATGAGGCCTCTTTGGTTGGTAAAGAGATATTAAGTAGCTAAAAATGTCCTTTACCACATTATTGTAAAGAATTCTCTGTGTAAATGAGAATCTAAACTCTGTATATTTTTCATGTAAATGTTGGTTGTGGTCACAGCTGACTTGAAATCCGGAGTGTCAACCATTMTGTGGGGTGATTTTGCTCAAAACCAGCCTCGTTTGGGGTAAAAGAGGCCTCTTCTTGTTTAAAGTGTTCTTAATTATGTCTGAGAAATAACTCATGGCTATGGAACCTTTTACTAAATTGAAATAAATTGTGAAAACATCAAATTATTCAGTTTCCAGAAGTTCTGGCAATTATTTTACATGTCGCTCTTCCAATGGCTTTGCCCTTATTAGTTGTCATAGAAGAAGTAATAAATTCTTTTATTATGACATGCAGTGTCCCAGCTGAAATTAGTTTCATTGTGCTGGGGACAAAACGGAAAAGTGACACTCCCTTAGCCGGAGGATCCTCAGTCCAAAGCCAAAAGTGAARGATTGGGAAAATAGGTGAAATGTTCAAGAAAAAGAGGGTCATAAAGAATTGGTACAGTTTGCAAGGGAGCTGAGTTTCTTATCCTTYTTTTACCTTTTTTTTCTCTTTCTCTTAAGAATAAAACAACTCTTGTCACTGAAAGGCTTGTGCTCAATCCMTCTTTTCATCAAGAGTTGGATGTCTGCAATAGTAAAAGTTTCAGAAAAGAATACCGTACGTGGCATAAGGATTCTGCAATGACCTTTGCCCCAAACTCAAAAATGCAAGGAACTGGAATRGTGGAGTGTTTTAGTTCAGCAGCTTTCATACTGGCGTGTTCCGTGATGTCCCTATTGTCACTGGGTTTTTTTCTTTCTCTGCCCTCCTTTGGCTCCCTGTAAATCTTGAATTGATGGCAGCTGTTTGARCCCAACTCAAGACACGTTGCATCACATCGGGGTTTAAAGGCTCAAAGGCAAGGGAGGATTGCTACTATTCTGTAGTATTCCTCCAGCAGCTCCTCGTGCTCAGCCGAGGTCAATCACCAGCATCATGCAGCACTTCAGAGAGAGGAAGATGTTCTTTAAATGCTGGCCAGGGAAATGAATTTCCATGCCACAATAATTTATTAGCTCTTCGGGGGAATATTTCTAGCCCCAGTCATTGCAAGGAGCAAAAAACCTTGATCCTTAAAGACTTTGTGGTGGACTTTCCTGGAACTGGAGACCTTTTCCAGGACTTCCAGCTCTCCATCCAACCGTGGGGATCTTGGAGGCCTGAAGAARCAGGTGGAGCTGCTTTGTGATCCACAAACCTGGAGGATTTGGGCACTGGTGGCAAAGGAGGCAGGAGATGGTGGGGATTGTGGCAGGGATGAGTTGTCCTCTTGTGCCTCAGCCAGAACAGCCCAGGGAGTMCCTGGGGTTCCCCTATCCATGCTGAAGACGTGCAGATTCTCAGAGGGATTTGTTGGGACAAACCAAATTCTGCATCACTTTTTCTTCTCTCACCGTGTTGGCATTTCTTGGCAGGCAGAAAACTCTCTTACAAAATGCCTGATCAGCTCTAATGGTCTTATTACAATAAGCTGAGATTTTTATGACTTCCTTGGGAGAGGGACTTGTCTTGCCAGCTGTCTTCTTATTCATTGCAGTATTATCCACCCACTATCGTTGGACAATACCTTCATTTGAGATGCATAAAAATACAGACTTTTATGGGCTCTCATCCATCTGAAAATGAATGCTTTGTAAAAGTTTTAATTCCATAAAGAAAAACTAAAAAAYGCTTGAAAAACAGACTCCAGAAGGTTATTGGTAGCTTTGGCTCTCATATCACAAGTTCCTCGGGTAAATATCCATCCCAGCAAATCTCTTTTTTTTTTTTGAAGCACATTTGTTTTTTTCCTTGCCTGGTTCTCCTCCTCTCCTTTCTCGTGATCAGAAGTAGCAGTATAAACCAGAAGCTGGTCTTGAAAAGGTTTTGAACTGAGTGCGCCCTACAGATGAATAAACACATTACCTTCCGAACCCTGGGATCTCTCTTCCAAAGGAAACAGGAAAAGGGGGAGCTCAGAGTCCCTAGCAAAATACCAGCATGCAGGAAAAAAAAAAGGCCCGTTAAAATGTTTTTAACTTTCCCATCAGAAGGGTTTTTTTACAGGGGGAGGAGGTGGTGAGGGGMAGGGTGTGAGGAGAAGGGGGGAAGGTGGGTGCTGGGAGAGGGGAGGAAAAATACAGTGAATGCTCCTGTAACCTTTGCTCTGTTGATACTAGACAAGACTGCGCTGTTAATGAGTGATTGTTAACAGATGGCTCTCGAGCAACTTAGTCAGAAGCAGAAGATGTTATTTGGTTGTAGTGARGGGAGGGTGAGGGTGCAGGGGTGAGGTAAGGGGATATTTAGTCTTTTCATGAGGACTGAACTGTCAGAGATTTATGATTTTCCTTTAGGCTTTTGGAAGTGGAGGCTCTGGGGAGGGATTGTTTTCCRTGTGCTGATAGTAGAAAGGCCGTTTGGTGCTGAAAGCTCCAATGACTGTGTTTTTGGTTGAGGGCTGTCCCTGCAGCCCTTGGCCTTTGAGGACAGAAGGATGGAAATGTCCATCTTTAACTCACCGAGCCTTGYGTCCCAAACTGGGAGGGAGTGGGCTCTGTCCACTGCTTGGAGCTGTCTGAGGACTGGTTGGGAGGGCTCTGAGTATGGATCCACACTTTGCCTAGGACAGAAATCATTCCATGGTGCACCAAGTTGTCAGGAAGTGTGCCTGTGATGGGGCGGGAGCTTTTCTGAGTGCCCATCTTTCTGTGGATGTTCATCTGTTCAAATTTCTTGCCTTCTCCCAGTGTGGTGTGTACCAGTGTGTTCCATRTCCTTACTGGTTTTTATTGGGTACGACTTTGAAGGCAGCCTGAMCACATCCTGTTCACTCTGTAGGATTTGTGTGCTTGAACCTATCAAGATGACTGCAGCTGCTCAATGTTTCTCAAAGTGTGCAGAATTTAGATTTTGTATTTATTTCTCTTCTAGACCTTGTTAGATACAGGGTTCAGGGATATGAGGGATGAATGGCATCAACAGGGATTGCTTCTCATGACCGTTTTTGTTTTCAGCCACTGATGAATGGCTTGAGGGAGGTGAGAACCAAATGCACAGCCCAACATTTTGTTGATAGGAATTTGCAGAAGAGCTCTGGGCTTTGGTCAGGAAAGGGGAATCCCATTTATACACACCACAGGCAAACCTTGACCTTTAATAGGAAGTCTTAACATGACCTCCCACAATGATGCCCTAGATGATTTAAAGTSTTCCTTGTGCACTAACTGCCTAACAGATGTAGGTGAGTGTGTGTATATACATTTAGAGAGATATATTTACACAATTTAAAGACTAATGCCTTCGTTCTGTCATCCTTATTTATTCATATTTCTCTTTTGGGGGCACGTAGGACTGTATGACAAATGTTCTTACACCTCCCGTGACCGAGGCTGGGTCCTGGGGATTAACACCGTCAGTGACCAGGGGAACAGAGACCCCCGCTATTTCTTCTCGCTGAAGACAGACCGTGCTCGCAAAGTCACCACCATTGTGGCACATCGCAGCTACCTCCCCAACCAGTGGGTGCACCTGGCCGCCACCTACGACGGGCGCCTGATGAGACTCTACGTGAACGGTGCCCAGGTGGCCACGAGCGGAGAGCAGGTGGGCAGCATCTTCAGCCTGCTGACCTTGAAGTGCAAGGTGCTCATGCTGGGAGGAAACGCCCTGAACCAGAACTATCGGGGTTACGTGGAGCACTTCAGCCTCTGGAGGACAGCCCGGTCTCAAAAGGAGATCTTGTTGGACATGGAGCAGGYGATTCACAGGCCAGACACGCCCCTACCTCAGCTCGTTCTTCAAGACAGTTTACTGAATGTGAAAAGCACCTGGTCGCCCATGAAGGATGGCAGCAGCCCTCAGACCAAGTTCAGCTACCACCACGGCTATTTGCTGGACACCAGCCTGGAGCCCCCTCTCTGCGGGCAGACGGTGTGTGACAACACGGACGTCATCGCCAGCTACAACAAACTGCCCAGGTTCCGCCGCAACAAAACCGTGCGCTACCGCGTGGTGAACCTGTACGACGACAAACACCAGAACCCCACCGTCAGCCAGCAGCAGATYGAGTTCCAGCACCAGCACCTGAACGAGGCTTTCAGCCGCTACAACATCACCTGGGAGCTGGAGGTGCTGGAGGTGAAGAACTCTTCCCTTCGCCACCGGCTCATCCTGGCCAACTGCGACATCAGCAAGATTGGGGAYGAGAACTGCGACCCCGAGTGCAACCACACGCTGACGGGCTACGACGGCGGCGACTGCCGGCACGTCCGCCACACSTTCTTCAACAAGAAGAAGCAGAACGGGGTGTGTGACATGGATTGTAATTACGAGAGGTACAACTTCGATGGCGGGGAATGCTGCAACCCAGAGATTACAGAAGTCACCAAGACTTGCTTTGACCCATATTCACCCTACAGGTAGGTGATTTCTTTTTATGGTCATGTTGATGAATATCTGTCTAGGTATTGATCAGCCTGCTGGCGGTTGAACCCTTTCGTTGTTGCTATTATTGGTTTTTGGAGTTAAATGAATTTTTTTTTATTAGTACTTGGCTCACATCGTAGTTATCTAAATGCAATCTTATCAATGATCTCAGCAGTGTCTTACCCCTGAACTGGCATTCTCCAGCCAGGCTAAAGAAAATCTGTGCTAAAGACTGAAGCAGCCAGTTTTGAGACACCCATTAGCTGTTGGCTGCGAGCAGCACATTGTAACTGTGCACAGTTTATTTTGACTCCAGACTCTGAGGAGCGGGGATTGGATGTCATAGAAAGCTCATGTGTATTTGGAGAGGGAAAAGGCCCTCGGGCATGAAAYAGAACATGAATACTCTTAGGTAGACCTTAATTCTGTAGCACTTCTTTGAAGGTAGATAGGTAATTCCATACTCTTCCTGCTGTGTGCAGCTCTCTTTGGGCACTGCAGCAGTGTCTGGCAGCTGTGAGGAGGGAGGTGGGTACCAGGCTCCTGTTGCACGCACTGGGTGGGTAATGAAACTCTTCTGTGCCCCTTTCTGCACATAAATRCAAACAGGGTAATGCCACCTCATTRCAGGACAGCTTTCAGTGGGTGGATCTGAGCTCATAAAATCCTCAGCTCCTCAGCCAAAGTGTCCTGGGGTTGCAGTTCAAGAAGTGGCATCCTTGAGTAACGTACCTGCAGTTACTCCAACTTGCTTTAGGTCAACTTCAGACAAATGAGTATGTTTGAGTAATAAAATATTACTTKTGAATGAGTTAGAAACACAAACACAGAAAAGATGGAGGTTAAAGCTGAAATTCTGTTGTCTGCATTTCGTGTTACAGCTTTTTTAGGGTGATTCATGGAGTCATAGAGGGGGCAACTTCTAAATGATCAGAACACCCAACACTAAAGTTCAGGTTAAGAAGGAAAGTATGAGTTGTTTAAGAGTCCCTTCCATTGCAGCAATTGAGACTATATTTATAGCCTCCTTTRGAGAGAGAAGTTTTTAAACAACATTATCAGCTCTATTGGAGCTTTAAATACACATAATTAAGTTGGAAAGAAAAGCTTCCTTTCCCATTCTTTTTTACTTGAGTGAGATTGTTTTTWAAAAAATCCTTCCAGCTCAGTTTGACTTCAGTCAGTTACCAGTGAACAAAGCTCAAATGAGGAAATGCTTTAAATATTAATGCTTGAAAACATTGAAAGAACAAATTCCAATTTTTAATACTGTTCAAGTGGAGAGGAACTCAACTAAGCAAATACCATCAAAGGCATAATGCAAATTGGATTGTTTTAACACCGGTTCTGAGAATTCGAGGTGTTAGTTATAGCAACCAGTACAATTTTTAGGAAAAAAATACRTTATTTTTAATCTGATAGTACCCTTTTATCACTTGTTCTGTGACCAGCATAATCCCCATATAAAATTAAACAAGAAAAGCCTTGTAAATTATATTTGACAGATTCCAGGCTRTGTTTTAATGTTATTCTGATGCACAGAGATGTTTCTATTTCAAATWAAGCCTTTTTGCTGCACAGACTGTGCTTGCACAAGCCCAAGCAAGGAATTGAGTTCCAGAATTTGAAGTTACCTCAGCAGTGTGTGGATGTTTCTCATATACAGTTTTAYGTTCCAGACAACCCCCTGGCTTGATTTGTCTGCAGGATTTACTTGTAATGGCCTTGAGCTCTCAGATCTTCTGCAGGTTCATTTTGACTTGAGAAAAAACTCTTCTTGACCTGAAATAGTGTAGCAGTCCTGAAAATCCTCTTCCGTAGAGTAGAACCTCAGAAAACCCATAGATGCTCCAAAGTTGTTTTTTGTTTTTGGTTTTTTTTTTAACAGATTTAATTTCTCTGTCTTTGCACAGACATTGTAACGCAGCAATGATCATTGGCCATGAAACCACCTAAAGCAGCAGGAGAAATTTCACCTCTCTGGAGCCTTTATTTGGTGGCTGATGTGCTTTGGCTCAGCTCAAACTCACTGCTATGATGGTGTTTTTGCTCAGGAAGGCAAAATAAAGCTGTTGGGTCTGTGGACCTCTCACTGAGCTTTGAAAGGCTGAGTTACACTGCTTTGAGTGTTTAGGTTATCAAATACAGGTTTAGGGCARTGATTTTGACAGAAAAGCCTTCACTGACTACCAGGGTGAAGATTCAAACCCTGYGTTTGTCTTTGGTGTTGCTGTCAGCATCGTCCCCTGAGAGAGAGATTTCCATGTCCATTAGTGACTAAGTCAAAATCTGTTTGGCACCATCTGGGCCCGTTTTGCATCCTCAGCCCTTCTTGTCATCAATTCCTTGGCCAAGAGTCCTCATTCCCCTCTAGTGCAGGCCTTAACCACATCGGTGAAGATGTTACAGCCATGGAGAGCTCCCATCTCATTGCAGGTATTTCCACTGCCAAAGTTCACTCCAACAATGGCAGGAGGAAGGGAAAAGATCCTTCAGTCTTTGTGAGGAAAAGGAGGGAAGAAAGATGAAACAGTACCAATAAAAAGTCTTTATTTTGTAAAGACTTCTCAGAGTCTTCCTTGGTACTGGGCTTTGTTCCTTCCACACCCACAGCATCAGCAGTTGCAGCCAGCTGTTCACCAAGCAGTGCTTATTCATAAAATACTTCTGTCCTCTGGAATCAACCAAAAAGTGCTAATGCTTGATTAATGCTGTAATAAACAGGAACCCTCCTCAGTGCCTCTTCATCCCCAAAAGATGATGTGTTTGTTTCCAGCCACTTTCCTTCAAACTGTGAGTTCCAGCCCCTGAAGCTCCATCCTGGGATAGTTTCTCTGAGCCTGGATACAAAAAGCCCTGTGGATGCTTCAYGACTCAGTGAGGCCACTGGAACAATTCCAAAACACCTCTGATCTGTGTTACGATTTTCTTGTGATCCTTTTGGGCACCTTGGACAAAGGGCTCAGGTACTTTGATGGTGTCATTCAGTCCCTGTGGTGGCACAACTCTGGTGACTTCAGAGCTGATCCCAGCAGCACAGCTGGTTGGTTTCTTTAATGCTTCCTGCCTGTCTTTGTGGCACCTCTCCAAAAAAGATTTAACCCAAAAAAGCTGGTGTTGTGKGCCACAGTGAGCTAGCAGAGATTTAAGTACATTCAAGTTTGTCAGAGGGACAAACTGCCTGACAGATACTCAGAAYGGGGACTCTGCTCTCAGTGTTGCTCAGCAGAAAAGCTGTAAACATTGTGGTACCAACTAGATCATCTCTCCTCTTTTTTTAATAGCCTGCAGGGAAAAAACAAAGGACTGGTTATCATTAGCCACACAGCAGGCTTTATCCAAGAATATCTGCCTCACTTCTTTTCATTAATTTCATGAGAGTGGGACAAAATGTATTTTGTCCCAGCAGAAGGTTTACAAATATTGTTCTGCTTTTCTGCAATTCCGGGAAATTGGAACATGCTAAGATCATACAGCCTGGCCCAATACAAAGGGAAGGAGCAAGAATAAAAACCCTTGCCAGAGAGGACTCACTCCCTGTGTTTTTGGGATATTGTTGGTTACAAAACAGGGAAGACTTTGAGCTCATGACACCTACCATGGCCGCTTTTCAAAGAGCTTGAAAGAAGCAGCAAGGGRCCATAGGAAATAATGCTCGGTAAATGCCATTTGATGTGGTGAGCTCTTGCACCATCCTATGGTTAACTGAGACGTTCCTTTTATGTAATATTGGGCTTGCACATCAGACCTCACCACAGGATTTCATGGACAGATAAGGAAGCATTCCCCTCGGTGCCTTCCTAGGAAAACGCTGTTGAAATTCCTGAAGCAGTAAAAGTACTGGAGCCTTTTCAAACTCCCTCAATACATATGGCCCACCAAATACTTGCTGGAAATCCCCCCAGAATAACTGACCTGAGGACAGACTTTCTCAACATCCACATGTGTGTGCCCCGAAGGCTCCCCCAGCCCTTTGATCCTGCCTAGATGAGGGGCAGGAGGAGCTCKACAAGCTCCGGTCCATTTGGAGCRAACTCAGGGAATCATAAAATCACAGAATGATTTGGGWTGGAAGAAACCTTGAAGATWATTCAGTTCCAACCCTCTYAGAGAGCTGRAGGCCAGTGCCCTGCTGATCCMACCCTCTTCTGTGTCCTTTTCCAGCAGTTTCATTGGACAGTTCAGCTCTGTTCATACAATGTCACATCGACTCTCTCAGGGTTGAGGACACTGGCACATTCCAGGCATACTAAAAAATAAATTAGACTCAAAATACGTGTCTGACCCACTTGTAGGAATTTCCACAGTGGTTTTGAGCAGCAATGGGTGTGGCAGGGCTGTGTATGAGCACACTGGGCTGTGGCACGTGGGTCACAGCAGTGGTGTCACAAGGAGGAGGTGCTGGCTRGTCCACAGCCCAGGGCAGCCTCAGGTGACTGAGCTGCACTTCAGGGTTATCCCATGGAATATCAGATCAGCCTCTTACCTCTTCCCCTCCTCTTTTGCTGGGAATCTATCTCTTCACTAGAGGCATGCTTGAAAAATATGGTCAGCTTACCCYGGAGGAGGGAGGCACGCTGAATGCCCTTTTCCAGGAGCTAGAGTTGTAAGAAATACTCCTTGATTCCCAATAAAGGACTAATTTACACTTAATCCTAAACACTAAAAAGAACAGAAAAAAATTCATCAAAGCTCTTCCGTTCCGGGAGCTTGAGAACTTAATCCCCTGCCTCGAAGAGACCATTGTGCAGCTCTTGACATCAAGGGCTCCTGCATTCACACAGGTATCAGACAGACACATAGCAAATACCTGACTTTTTGTCTAGGGATTCAGTGCTAAATGTCCAGTTCTTTAATTAGCAGCTCCAGGGCTGTTTAGAAGGCAAAGAGTAACGCTGTCAAGGATGGAGCTGCTGTATCTTGGTAGTTGTCACCCAAAAGCCAAGTCCCAACAGGAAATCCTCTGTTCTCTCTGTTTATTCTGTCCTCTGTTCCAGATGTCAGGGATGTTAATCAGCTGGGAGGAGTTGCATCTGTTCCCATGCTAGCAACTGACATTTATAAGTCTAGTATTGAATTCTGATACAGACRGGGCTGCAGTGCTAAAGAAATTATTTCTATACGATTGCACACCCTAGAAACAGTAGGAGTTTGCTCGATTTAGCTTGACCCACAGTCAACTTTTCCAACAGCTTTTTTTTTCAAGAAACATTTTTTCCCCAAGACTCATAGAACTCATGGTTTCTTTTCATGAATGTTATCCATTAAGGAAAAAGATCACTGTCTGGTCAAACTGCAGGATGCTTGGGATGAAGGGAGCCTATAAAATCTATGGACTGAACTATCAGAGATCATTAAGAATCCTTGTGGGAGACAACAGATTAAAGTATTACTGTACCCCCAGTGCTGATGCAGACCCGTTTGTGTCTGAAACCTCACGTGGAAGATTTGCAAGTGCAGAGTCTGCAGATTTGACAGGGACTGAATTTGCCCCTCGCTGCTGGGCAGCCCCACATCCTCCAGGACCAGCTGCCCCATGTAAGCCTCCAGCAGCTTACCTTCTGAGCCTCTGGTTAAGCAAATGAGGTGGAGCTGCTCCCCTCCCACACTCTGCACTGTGGCCAGGTGTATGAGCTGGTTTATTCTCTCTGCTGATCAGTTCAGCTTGTACCGTCCCACCGTCTGACCCTGTCCAACAGGACTCTTCCAGGTGCTGTGGGGCCTTGCATTAATCCCTCTGTTTTTCTCCCACAGCCATTTGTGCACAGCCTCTCTTCTGCTGTGGTTGTGGGGTGACCTTTGTGTTTTCAATTAAAGGCAGCTGAACCTCCTGTGTAAATTCAGGAGGATGCACCTTTCCCACTGAAAAAGATGTACATTATAGTTCTGTGGCAAGCTTAACCAGGCTTCTGTGGCAAGCTTAACCATTGCATTTCCCATTCTGTCCCTCAAGCTTATTTGATGGTAGGGATTTAAGTCCAATTCTTGCAAGCAATGGCTGCCCCTTGGGGAAATAGAGCCATGCTCCATTTGCAGCATCCATGGATGGGATGTATTTGACTTTGTCTCCCTCCTGGGTTGCTGGACTTGGGCAAACAGAACTTCAGCTGGGCTTTTTTGGGGAAAAGGCTGGGGAAGCTGAGTGGATGTCTCAGTTTATTTACTCTYACCTGAAGTGAGTTAATTGTCCCTCAAACACTTCAGGATCAGGACAGTGTGGAGCTGTCCCAACACTTTTGTACCTGCCCACAGCTAAGACATACTTGTGCAGAGCAGCTGGTGAGGCCAATTTCACACCACATGTGATGTCTTCTCCATCAGATGCATTCCAGAGACACCCACTGGAATCATCATATACTCCTGAAACTTAGTTTGTGAGTGATTTGGGAAGGATGGAGGGGCTTCAGAGAGATGCTGATCATCATTTCTGCACAGCTCTCAGGAGGTGCAACGATGCAGAGCCTCAAACAGACCTGTCAGGGGTACTAAGACGTCCAGGAACCCCTTCAATATTTGCAATGTGTCCATAAAAGTTGACAAAAGATGTAAAAAAGCATGATGCTGATAGCCACAGTCACATCTCCTCCCTTAGATCCAAGTTCATTGAGAAGGAGGATGGATATATCCCCACCCYACAGAGTGTTTAGACCAGGAATATAAAGCACTGCTGTCAGAAGCAATCCCAGGATTGCTCCATCGCCGCCCCGGCTGGCACAGAGCTCTGGGACCCACACACTGTGGAGGAAGATTAGGAGCACGTGCTCTGCTGGGGTCAATGAAATCCTGTCCTTCTGTTTGGTTCAGAGCAGATTTGTAATTTTGGAGTTTCTCAGGGTAACTCGACTGAAACCGCCTAGTTTGCATGTAATTTCAGCGCTTCAAATTAGCATAAATTTGCAAGAAGTTGTTTTCAKGTTCATTAATAATGGATGGGTGGATACACCATCAGAGTGCTTGCTCTCAGCTTCCAAAAGGATCAGGGTGAGCTGCACTGAGGAAACTTCTTGGAGTGCTTAAATGTTTAGGATATGAAACTCTAATAAACCTCCAAAAAGCCAGGAAATTTGGAGTGAAGGCTGAAACTCCATACCTAGTGCACCCTACTGGGTCTTTGTATTTCAGAACACGTTACGTTTGTTCACTGAAATATCTCCAGTATGGAACTCTTTAGGGTGGAGTTTCACCTTTAACTCTGAATTTCCTGGCATSTGTGAGTTTGAGGTACGCGCTTAACTTTTCCCCAGTGCTGTTTTTCATTTTTAATTTCCTTTCTCTTTTAAAGGAGGGACCCTGCTAGAAGGACCCGTACTAAAAAGGGACCCCACTGAAACAAAATTAGAGGGTTTGGCCTAATTTGATCTTTCTGAAATTCTTCARGAGAACCAGCTTCAGCAATTTCTTTTCTACCGTTGCTTTAAAGACTCTTGTGGCCAATCCACCCCAGTGAAAAAGATCAGTAAAATCCACACCCTGCAGACCAATTATTTTAGAAGGTACCCAGATGTTTCAGTACTGTATAAGAAACCTTGGAAACATAGAAGACCTCCTGTAAATTGCAGTTAAAGACCTGGCCATGACTATTGATATGAGTGAGCTGYTTGTTGTGAAATGCACTATTTCCATTAATTCAGYCATTGCAGAAAGCAGCCCATGTTTGCTGTTGACACTTGTTGGGTTACATCAGTGATGGTAAAATAGTGGAAACAGCAGTGGTTTGGAATGAGAGCAGTGGCAATTACCTGCAATGCTTTTAAAAATAATTTTGGCCCTAGATGTTGAAAAGATGTGTCATCGCTGATTTGTGTGAGGGCAGCTTCAGCAGGCTTGAATTACAAGGCTTTGGAGAGTAAAATTCTTTCTGCTGCCTCAAAATGCATCTTTGGAGCTATACTGCCAGTAGATAATACGGAATAAATTTGTTTCTCATGCTATAACCTTGTTTGTACAGTCAACAAATTGAGCACTTCAGTGAGAAGTTGTTGCAGTCAGGTTTCCCAGCTCARGACTCTCTTGGTTTTTCAAATCACTCCCATCAGCTTTGCAAGGAGAATTTATCTCAGCGASATGCATACAAGGAAATTGGAAAACTGCTGAAATTACATGGGATTGGGCTTGTGAGTTCCTCCTGAGGTGTGCTGGGAGTGAGGAGAGCCCCAGCCTGGCTTCCCTCCCCTTCCTTTCCCTACTCAACCTTGCGATGGCTGTGGCATTGCATATTTTGCATGGTAACCCTGAAACTCAGCAATTCTTGAGGGTTTTCAAGAACTTTAGTTCATAAAAAMTGAAAATTCAAATTGAAATCTGGGGACGATTCCTGCCACAGGGAGTCAGGTCGTTTGTCACCCACCAGGTGCTCTGAGATGGGACTAGTACTCTGCAATGTCCTGTATCCTTTGCTAAGCCAAGTATTTCTCATTCCAACACATTAAAGCACTTTGTCACTTCACCAGGAGACAAAATTCCTCTCCTTTCACCCTCTCCAGTATGGCCCCATCAACATCCTTGTGTTGTATTTCCAGCCTCGACTTTGTAATACAGATCACAGCTGGTTGGTTTGAATTTCCCCTGAGTTACCCAGGATGCTGCTGAAAGCACAGGAAGAGCAGAAATGCTTTAATCAGTTAAATCAATCACACGAAAAAAAAAAAAAAAAAAAAAAAAAAAAAAAAATAAAAAAAAAAAATCACACAAAAAAAAAAAAAAAAAAAAGGTAGACTAGACCTTAAAATTTACCCTGCGACCTTTGCTACTCGCTGAGATGACGTCTTTGTCCTATTTCTCCAAGTGCAGGATTTTATTGGGACTTGGCAGAAGGGCGAGGCGAGGAAGACACGGGAGGGGGTTTGCCGAGTTAAAAAAGGAAAGAGAAAATGTCARTGAGAAAATGGAAATACCCTGATGTTCTCCAGCCTAGCGCCGGAGCCGGCCTCCCTCTCGCAGGGAAAGGGGCTCCTTTTCCATGAGCTTTCCACAGCCACATTTAATCGGTTTGCTCTGACACAGAGCCAAGAAAGGGCTTTGCTGTGTGATGCCGGGTCCTGCGTGTGTTCAGGCATCCACAGCTGCTCCCGAGYGAGGGCTGGCTTTTGACTACTGAGGTATTTTTTTATAGCCACACAGGGCAACTATTAATAGATGAGAGTTACCCAAACACGGCGCTGTGCAGAGTGGTGTGGAGGGGAAGAGGGGAAACCTGCGGGATTTATGTCAGGAAAATTCCATGTTGAAACGATGCTGGAAGACGCAGTAAAAAATGAGTATGCCAAGAAGGGGATTTAATCTGTTACTCTGGGCCATGCCAGCATTTCTCCATCAAAGACCTGCCCCATCACATGAAACATGTTGCTGAATTATTTCTTCAGCATTAAACAGCACAAAGTGTACAAAGGATGAAGATAAGACACATAGACAYGGAATACCAGCTTTTCTGAGATGTGATTAAATACCAAAAGGAAGAGGAGACATTCCTGACCCTGAAGACATTTAATTTTGATCAGAAGTGGGATTAGGGGTAAAATGTGAAGAATTCCACATTGCGTGGATGGAAGGAGCTGATCAGGAGTTTGCCTCTCTGTTTAYTGATTCATTTCTAATTTTCATTATACAATGTAATGAGACTGGTGGCCTTGTCTGACTCACAAATTGTATTCATGTATCGAAGACGACAGGTTTGGGAGCATTGAGCAGAAAGGAGTGAGGCAATTAAAGCTTCCTTTGAAGTCAGAACTCAGACATTGATTAAATATCATAAAATCCAGATGATATCAATTAATAGACCCATCACTGCAATWATCTGCACATTTTTTGTGCACCTTTTAAAGGCACAATGGGGAGTTATGTTCCCAGGCTAGGAAAAGATCCTTTGACTATCAGGGAGAGTGGGTATCAAAATCCCCTTTACACTTTGAAAATGTTTGTCTTAAATTGTTTTGTGCTTTCTTAATTAATTAATTTGGGTTTTATAATTGAGAAAAGAGACAGGGAGAGATGAACTGGTGATGAATTTCAAGTAAACAAAGAAATGTGCTTCACTCATTTAGAGAATGTGGGTGGACATCAGAAAAAGCCAGAGCTTGCTTCACGTGAGTGTMAGAGAAGAATGGAAATATTTCCAAACTATCTGAACTGCTTAGGTTTGCACAACTGGCTGAGAACAATTACAAAACAACATTTTTCTGTGATCTCCTGTTTTCCACGAGCTTGATGATGCCCTATTCCTGTCCTGGATCTGGAGGCAAACACAGGCATGCCTGRGAAATAGTCATAATTGCATAAACTTATATTATTCAAAACACCTGAATATGTTTGGGCTTGGCATTTCTGGTTAAGGGTTTTTATTTTCCCTTCGTGCTGATTCCTCCCAAAATGTGAGGTGTCACTGTTACTTCTCTGAGAGCTGAGGAGCAGCATTGGCTATTTGTAGTTGTTGCTCAGTTCCTTAGGGAACGGTTCCTGCCATCTGTTCACTGCAGGTATAGACATGATTGAGAGAATTAAACCTTAAAGTCTTTATAATTGCTGGGAAAAGGTAGATCCTTCCACCAGGATTTGGAGCACCAAGCTCAGAGCCTGAAAACAGGAATTTGAATTCATTCACAGTTCGCATCAGGCCTCCCCATCACGCTGTGTTCCTTAACAATCATTCAACRTTTCCAATTTTTAAGTACATAATGCTGTTCCAAATGGATGTTATGCTTTCTGCCTGGACTAAGCTTCATACCCCAAGCTCTTTGAAGTCCACAGAATGATTGAACTCCCAAAGACTTYGGTCTTTGGCTTGGATCTCCCTGTCCAGAGCACAAGGAGGTTGGGAGCCTTCCTGAGACGAAGGGTGATAGCTGAGAGGAAAGCTCCTACAGAGCTGCCCCTGGAGTAAGCAGGAGAAATGTTCTGGGTAAGGATTGATGGCAACAGTTCACAGCAATATGAAAATCTCTTTCCTTTTGCCTCCAGCAYTTTTACCACGACTGTGTCCGTGCCAAAACCCAGAACACACTCACTAATTCCTCCAGAACTGATCGGTCATGATAAACTTCCAAACACAGAGCAAAACGCTTCCATCAGGCACATCAGAGTGTTTCAGTTTGCCTGAAGAAATCTGTGCTGTTTGATTTCCCTCCTTGCATCCAATTTGATTAAAAAAAAAAAAAGAGCTGGAAGTCCCTGGCTCCCTCCTCATACACTCAGAATTCTTCTGACAGATTTACTTCTGGGGGTAGAGTTATTCTTGTGTTTGTGCTATAAAATGTCCTGTTTATAAAGGGTGATTAGAAATTGGAATAAGCTGCCCAGGGAGGTGGYGGAGTCACCATGCCTGGAGGTGTTTAAGGAAACACTGAATGAGGCCTTTAGAGCCATGGTATAGTTGATAAGGTGGTGTTGGGTCATGGGTTGGACTTGGTAATCTCAGAGGTCTTTTCCAACTCAATTGATTCTSTGATTTTGTCTTAAAAATTCAGGCTCAGTTCTTGTCTYGATCAGACACAAAATTCTTATTTTATCTTCCTGGGAGCAATACCTGAAGCATTTCCAGTTTTTGGTCTATAAAACCATCACGAAGAGATAGTCCAGTAGTGCTTCCAGGGTGCCTTCTCTTGTCCCGCATCTGAATAAGGAAGGATGTCAGGTTTTGAGAAGTTCTTGGCATGTCCTTGAGCTGTCCAGAGTTGTGRAAGTGAAGGAACTCATAACAACCCCCCTCTGCCTTTGACAGGGAGCTGCTGCAAGACATTCCATGCTATCAAAGGCTTTGTAAGTGTGGGTTTGTGTGATTCAGSGTCTATGTGTGGGGACAAAAATGACCACCTGCAGTTTTTTCTGGATCCTTTGCAGAATTGGTTTGCTAGCAATTGAGACCTTAAGTCCTGGAGTTGTTGTCAGTGACACGTTACCAATAAATTACAGGAGCAAACCTGAGCAAAAGCTGCTGTGTGATTGAGATGAACAAAGACAGTGACAGAGGCTGCAAAAGTTATTTGGTATTTATGGAGAAATTAAACTGTGTGGCCTGTCCATAGCGGTCAGGGCAAAAGTCAGTCAAGAAATTCGCCGTAACGGAAAATTAGAGTTTTCCCCCGTCTCGTGTTATCATTTGACAACAGAGAACAGATCTTTGCATTCTCACAGCCCTCTGCGAGAGGTCTGGCTTTGATTCGAGGGGATCCACAGGCTTGTGGTGCCAAAAGAGGCAATTTCTGCKCTCGTATCTGAAGGCCAAGTGTATGGGTATGATTTCCTATCGTTTACAGTTACACGCCGGAGCAGAGCTGYGCGTTTCATACGCTGCCAGCCCAATTTAGTCGGGTCTGGGGAAATGCGTCCCCCGGGGAACGCTCACAATCRGCCTTATGTTCTGGGCTGATGGTGCCTGTTTTCTGGGACACACGTTAGCAGATCCATATGTGAGGAAATCCAAACGTCCTTCCAGCCAGCTCCAGAGCACTGGCTGTGTGCTGATTTCCTGCTGGATACGTCCTCCAGGTCAGGAATTGTCCACTCTGGGAAGCACAAATACAYAACAGGGGGCTATGCAGGAGTTGTGGGTCCCACACAGGTTTAAAAAAAAAATACAGAAATTCTGTAAGTTCTTGAGTGTTTGGAAAAGTCATATTTGCATCTTTCCTCATGCTGCTTGTCTTGGGCTCAGCAGAGAGAAATGAGGGGCAGGAATTCGATGTCAAGTTCATTACATTTGTGGTGTCTGTTACAGACACTGTTGGCACGTTTTTCTTCCCAACAGTCTCCTTGACAAAGATATGATCTACTGCCGCTCTTTCCTGCTCTTTTATTTGTTCCTTTCTGTTTTCCTAGAGAGCAAGAGWAGAAATCATGAAAAAAAAAATTGGATTGAGAAAATACACTGTCCACAACATTTTCTTTTTTGCAACTCTGAATTATTTTCACTGCAGGTGTGTTGTTGTTTCTGCCAGATCACCTGGCAATTGACTGTGGATTGTGAGAACTTCAAAGCTAAATGTTCTCATGTAAAATTTCTGTTTCAGCRACTGACATTTTCTATTTCCTTGTGATCTCGTCATGGCTGGAAAAGAACAAAAGCAACCAGCTTTTGTAAATCTTATAATATTTAGTAGTCCTTTGCATCTGACTATTCCATTTTCCYTTTCCTTCAAAAAGTGTGTTGAAGAYTTCACAGCTGAAKATAAAGATTTGTTGTTATGATACARCAATATTCCCTGAAAAGAAAACMCAGAAACCCAACAGAGCTAAATATCATTCCTTTGATGAGACAGAGGGAAAAATATCTCATGAACTTTGGAAATCTGAGGCTTTTAAGGCTAGGAAACTTGGTTTCCTTGCAGTATCCATCACCAGACTCTGCTCTATGTGATCTCACTTGGGTGTCYCTTACACTTTTCTGCATAAGATGAAAATAAGAAGAAATTTTGACCAATATAATTTTAATCAGGTTTTAGTTTCTTCCTCAGAAAAGAGGAAGATTKGGATTATCCTAACCACTGATGATCTGCCCACTGCAGCAGGACCAGCTCCATGAGCTCCATGCTCAACCCTGCTGGGAGGTTAAGAAAGGAGATTTAGGAGTCCATGAGTTGTAAAAATAAAAACAGAAAAGCAGCGGCATCTCCAAAGCAAAAGTGATGTTTTGCAAGCTGCATATTTGGACTGGTTATTTTGGCCCATCAACTGCAGAAGGATCTGCAATAAACATGCTAGGTCCTTTGTGATTTTATGTGATTTTGTTTTATTTTTTTGTTGATGTCGGCCTGGTTCCAAGCCGCTCTTCATTCCAATCTCAATGTATATCTCCCTTTGTGGCACGGGGTTTATGTGCAGGGAGGATTAGTGTCAAAAAGTGAGATGAAAGGAGCGAAGAATTTGATCTTGTTCTTTTTTTCACCCCGTGTTTTTTGCCCAGTGTTAACTAGGGAAGATGCTGAAGGACCAGCCCCTTAAAGTGCCAGCAGCTCCCAGCAGGGACAGTGCCACAGGGACACAGGGACAGCGTCCCCTTCTGCAAGACTGAGCACCCCATGGCCACAGTGCTTCCTAGAAATCCCAAATATTCCCACACAGGTGACCCACAGAGCCCAGCCAGGATCCTGACCCATCCCACCCACCAAAGGATGCTCCTGCAAGGGCAGAGGCACAGGGAGCTGGAGCCTGGGACAGGGCTGTATCCATGGGGCAATCCCAACGCTTTCCTGGGCTCCAAGGAGGGCACACAAAGCATTTCCCAAATGCTCCAAAACTGCCAAAATAAAGTCACTCCCACTSTGGCAGCCACAGGTCCCATGAGCAAGGCAGGTGTTTGAGCAGACTGAAAATGTGACCTCAAGCTTGACCCGGGGTGGAGATGAGGAAGACAGGCTGGAGTTGAGTGTTAGGATTAGAAATTTATAGACAACTTTAATATAGAAGTTGCTCCTGAGTTAGTCCCATAATTAAAGAAAAWCCTGTCTTAAAGCTGCAGGTTTCCTCTTGATCTCTGATTCCCAGTCTGACAATAGAGGCTCTACCTGACTCACACCCCAGTTCAAGGGAGTTATGACAGACTGYGTTCCTGGTCTCTGGTGTTTTCATAAAATAATCAGGTTTGTCCTGGTGACTGACACCAAAGTGTCCCTTACTTATTTTGCAGTGTTGTTGTACCCATATCTGTTGTTTGTTCTTGAAAGCTTTGGGATGAGAGGTGGTAAATTTGAACAAATATTAGAACAGTGGCTGCTCCCTCATTGAAAGCAGAGCCTGGTTCCACAAGAAAATCTGCTCATGAAGTTAATGTAATGCCTTGTCTTCAGAAAYGGTGGAACTGAGGRATTCAGGAAGGACCAGCTTATTRTAGGGAGAGCTKGTGTTCCATCTGTGRAGCACCAGRCCTTCAGGACTGTTTTGGAGATTGTAAAACGCAAGGCAAAGATTGTAAAATATGAGTGAAGACTTGTAAAATATGATTAGTGGCCACCAGCAGAAAACTTCAAGGATCTGCAACACAGGGCATTACTTATTTAAAAGAAAGTTGATCCATATTATCAGAGAACACAGGCTCAAGGGATAGAGGAGCTAATCCTTGCTGTCAGTTTTCCCATTCAGAAGATGAGGAAAAATATTCTGTTTGCCTATTTCATGACTTCTTCACTCATGGTAAAAATTTCTTGAGGGGAGGCCCAGCACGAGGGGTTTTGTCCTGCTTCAGCATCACTTCAGCGGGTGGACGGGGTTTGGAGCAGTGCAGGGCTGATGTCAGGGCTTTGACCAGAATGGAATTTCTCTCTCYGTGTTTAGGAAGCTTTCTGAGGCCCTGAGGGGAAGCAGCGTGCAAGTGCCAAGCAGTACAAGTGATAGTTAAAATAAAATTTATACACCTTCCTCTACGGGTTTAAATTCTCCCAYGTACACGAATGAGGTTGGCTGAAGCCAAGAGAGGTTTTCATGAAGTGGCAAAGGAAATCTGTTTTAGCAGAGCAGGTTCCTGAAAATATCCTTACACCACTTCTTTCTTTATGGTTTGACTTTTCTCCTTGTTACAATGGTTCGGGCTGGAGAGTCTGGAAAAACATCAGGGTAACCAGGGCAGAGGGAATATCAGATGGAGATGAGGGATAGATAAGAGGCAAATTACAGTACATTTCTCATGGGTCATTTGGCTCTACTCTTGAAAAGAAGAGGGGAAAAAAAATCCCAAAGTAGTAAAAGAAAGAAAAAGAGACAATCAAAACAAATAAACCTGCCAGTGTTGCTGATTTCAAAGGCCTGTGAAATGTGCATATATGCTTCATAATGCTTTGCTGTTTTAAATGAAATGTTCTCTCCTTTAATCCCACTCACTGTCTCAGAAGTTAATTGTACAGTAAGATCACAATTCTCTCTGCCAAGGCTTTCCCTTTGTTTTCATTTTTTTCCCCCTGCCTGCAAGCTGGCCAGCCGGCATATCTTTTCCTAGTTCCCTGCAGTTGGTTATTTTCTGTAGTATATTATGGAGTTCTGTGCARCTTAGTAATTTTTTATGGTCATGCAAGGAAATGGGGCTTTTCAGTWCTTGCTGCTCGAGGGAACCCAAAGKTTGCTCCACTCTTGGAGCTGGCAAAGGCAGGAGGCTCAGTGATCAGATATTTATGGTCAGGAGCTCTTTCCAAACCTATGGAAAGGTTATCTAAAGGTGGGGTGTAACGAGCGGATAGTAAAGCCTGGAAGGATAAAGGGAGAGAAGCAACAAATAATGTTGAGTACATGTACAGCCACCCCAAATTTTT
>NW_026623679.1:144010-164641 GCF_030028575.1 Malurus melanocephalus | reverse complement strand
AAAAAAAAAAATTAAAAAAAAATCTGTTTTCACTGTATTTCTGAATCTGAGCCCAGGTTTGTGAAGGTTTTGGCAAGGATTTACAAACCTTTGAGAGAATCCGTGTGGAGATCTGAGGAAACCCGCCTCCCTCCTTCAAAAAGCAAGTTGCCTTGGCCAGAAATTGGGCAAAAATTGGTCGCTTAAACTGAGGTTTCCTTTGAGATTTTGGATTTGAACCTGAAACTGCTCTTGGAGAATCAAATTCTGCTCTGACTGACTGTAGATTTGCACTGGAGCAAACACATCACAGGCTRGGCTGATATTTGGGTGCAGCCCAGTGAGAGCAGAGGTTGGCCCAGGGTGCAGGCTCACATGAACAGATCAAGGGAGGACCCAGCACAAGGTCTGGAGTAGTCCAGTCATGAAATCTATTCCAACCTATTGCTGTGTTTCAGCCTGCTGAGTAGATATTGCATTTACAACCACCAGAAGTTGAGTGATTGYGTGAAATAGAGCTCTATCATTTATTGGAAGTCTTCTGTGAGAAGGTCAGAGAAAGCTGAGGAGGGATGCGCTCTAAGGCTTCTAAGATGGTAATACTGATTACAGAACATATTAGCAAATAATTTCCTTTATGAATAGGATAGTTTTTTTTTTTTTCCTCTTAATCCTACGGATTTATTGTTACAATAGAAATTTGTATATTTCTAGGACTGTCCTACTGGAAACCCAGGGTTTCAAAGCAAATGGAATGAAACTGATAACTTGACAATTGTAAAAATTACTGACTTTCAAGCAAGGAGGTGCTTTCAGTCTCTGTTGCTGGCTAAAGAAAACCCAGACCCAGAGGATTCCCATATTTTTTTACAGTAAAGCCCTTACTTTGTTTCTATTTTTTTTTTTTTACATATTTTTTAATTGGGTGAATAAAGCCTAAGTCACTATTCCTAGTGGCAGAATTAATTCAGTTTGGAAAAGGGCAGCCTGGGATCAATGAACACCCAGAGTTTTATAGCCACGTGGGCTTTTATTTTGCAATATTTGTTGCTTAGGGTCAGTTTTAACTGCAAAACCTATCAGGGATGTAAAAACCCCTGGTTCAGCTTTAACAGGCTCACCTGAATGCATGAAAAGATTCACAGAGAGCAACACGGAGTTCAGCTACAAACCTACCCAAGGAGCTGGGCTTATATTTGAACAATTATCCTAAGTGGCTTTTCTTGGATCCTTATCGTTATTATATATTGGTTTTGGTTTTTTGTTGCCAAAACGTTTCTTCTTTTTTTGTAATGGGAGATCAGATTTGAGGCTTGTAGAGGACATTTTGCTAARGCAGATAAACCAAAATTCTTTCAGAGCTGCCAAGCCTGCGTGTGCTGACAGTGCTTGCAGTTCATGCTCATGGACATGACCTTGCGACTGCCTGGTTTGGATGTGGCTGGAATTACAGTTACACACTTGGATTTCAGTGTGAACACCAGCAGTGATCTGGATCTAAACCAGGACCAGGAACCTCTCACTCGTACTGCTCTGGTTCCTCTCTGTTTCAGGCTCTGTCCCAATCACTGAAAGATTTATACCTTTATCAATAAATTATCATGACTTTTACTACGCTTACACCAGTGTCTTAAATTAACACTCAGCTCAGTGTAGATGAGGCACGCTTCCTGCTGCTCRTGATTTATGGCAATCTGTCTGAAATGAGGAGCAAAATTGAATTTGCCAGCAAAGGCAAATCTTTAACAGCAGGTCAGATGAAAATTTTATTGCACGTCCACTGCAAAAGAGGGTTTGTAGATTTTTTTTTTTAATAGTTTTTTTTATAGACATGTAACACTTTAGTCTTTAAAAAAAAAAAATGTTTGGAGGTCTGAGATCTTTACTGTGCCTTTGTGTCAGGTTGGAGGTGACAGACAGGACAAATGGAGCAGTTACCTGGTGCTGATAAACTCTCAGCTTGAGGGCCATGTTCCCTTTTGATGACCCGCCTTTGGGAAAGATGTGGAGAGTGCAGATAAGAGMAACAGAAACAAGCAGAGGTCTTAAAAGGAGTGAGAAAGGCTGAGGAAATAGGAGGTTTTAGCCTAAAAATGAAATGGTGTACAGGAATTATAATAGGTTTAAATATAAGCAATAGGTTTGGTAAAACAGAAGGGAATCCAGTCTCTCTGTCTGGAGGGAATGGCACAAACAGTCATCTAACAAAGCAAAAAAGATTCAGGCAGACCTTCAGAACAAAACTTTCTGGCCACAAAGGGATTGAAACAAGGGCTGCAGGTTACTGGGACAGTGACAGAATCCCTGTCATGTGTGACTTTATGTGAGCTAAATAAAAATTTACWTGGTGACATTCAGAGATGCCCCAGCTTTGGGGTGAAGGGCTGGCAGCCCTGGGCTCTGGACGTCCTTTCAAAACTCATTTTTCTGTGACTCGAGGACAGAGAGCAAAAGACAGCTCACACACTGGCATCAACCCTGCCTCTCCAAAAGGAGAGTTCCCTGTCTAACCACGCAGGACTGAGAAATCACAAGGGGAAAAGACAAATTACAGCTGTGCACATCTGCCAAATGGCCCCATTTCAAGGTCAGCTTTCAGTGCTGCTGCAGTCATGGCTCTTGCCATTATCTTGAGGAAGAACATCCTTTATTTCAAAACTGTCCTTGCTGTTCACTGCAAATGTTGAGAATCTCTAGGTGGATGCAGCACCCTGACATTTTGGGTGCTCTCTGTGGATTGGGCAACCAGGACAGGCACTGCTGTGGTCATTGCTTCTCCACTGAATTAGTGACCATTCTGGGGCCAGGATGAGAGCAGGAGGGGCACTGGGAGCACCACTGAGCCCTGTCAGCCCCACCATATTGAGAATCACACCTGGAACTGGCACAGACTGAGGGAGAGTGTTCTGGGGCTGTCCAAAAAAAACCCTTTCCCTTTGTCTAAATTGTTCACTGTGCGTTAGGCTGGGCTGACAGTTCTGAGAGTGGAAACAAAGAGTCTTGAGAAGCAGAGTGAAGCCCTCTGTGATTCCAGCAGATTCGCTCTGTCCTGCCACGTGCTAAACCCAGAAACAAGCCGGTAAAAGATAGGATATTGTATGCCAATATTGAAAATGGAGATATTTTGAGGCTGACTTCCCAATTCAGGAGATGCTGTTGGTTTTGGTTGTTGTTGGTTGGGTTTCTTTGAAGGATGAACTGCAGTGCCTTCCATTCCTAAAAAAACTCACCAGGCAGTTGCAGACCRTACTCCATAGCAAGCAGAGAGCAAAGTTCCTACTCTGTGTTTGGGTGAGGTCTTGAAAATAATCCCATAAGTACCCTGTTTGTTTTCTTGCTGTAAAGTGACACGTCTTCGAAGGGAAAAAAATCCCTAAAACAAAGTCAAATAGAGAATAACTAGGAGCAAACAGTAGGAAGCATTTCCTAACAATAAGGGCTTGAAGTGTCTGTTTCTTGCAAAAACAACCACCAGTGCAAGAGGCTGGAGCACATGGGGAAGCCACTCTCTGCCCAGGAATAAAATGAGGAAGAGTTTCCAACCCAATTACCAAACTCCTCGACTCTAGTCACYAAAGCTAGATTCAATACAATTAGACCTGGTGTCAGCTGAGTTTAAGAGCCATTGCCAAGTGTTTTTGCATCTCATTGCAGGGTTTGTGGYTGGGTTTGGCTGTGGAGCTGAGGTCCAGCAAAGGGAGCTCCTCACTGTGGCTCCCACAGGCAGGTGGGGCTGGTGGCCAAGGGCTTGCCCTCATCGTCTGGGGATGAGTCCTGGCCCAAATGGACAGGAAAGGGGTTTGGCAGATGAGACAGGCAAGGGATAGTGGCTGGGTGAACAATGGGGTGGGCTGTGTGAGGGGCAGGGCTGCTCAGAGATGCTGCTGGGTGAGCTAAAAGCTCCATTGGACTGAAACTGGATCATTGTATATATCATTGTATATATCATTGTATATATCATTGTATATATCATTGTATATATCATTGTATATATCATTGTCTATATCACTGGATAAGGGGGAGCTGCTGCACAGAACAGTTTCTGAGGGCTCTTTACACTGCAGCAGAGGGAAAAAGAAAACCAAAACTGTGCATTGAACAAATAAGTGGATGAAAAGATCTGGGTGGGAACAYGAGCATTGCCTGATATAATCTGGTGTCCCAAATGGCCTTAAACAGCCCATAGAATTTCTATGTCTAAAACAGATTCCAGCAAAGGAGACCTTTTATGATGCACTAATAGGCTCATTAGGCTTTCTGGAGCAGGCACGCTCACAGCATCGTATGTTTTTTCCATTACAGGAATTACACGTGTTTTGTTGTGCTTTGGGTTTTGTTTTGTTTTCCACATGGACTTGCCCTGACAGTTCCCCCATTCAGGTTTATATTGGAGGTACCATCTCGAGCCAATGAATTTTATGAAATATGTTGCTGGCACTCACAGGGAGATGCATAAAGGAAATATTCTAATGACAGTTGGAAAGGCTTTGATCCCTTTCCAAGACTGCACTCATGTCTTTGAAATGCGAGTTTGGCAGTGCTGGAAAGGCTGGGCTCTTTGGCTCTCTTTGGCASGAGCCCATGTGACAGACATAATGTCCTCTGTCAGGGGACCCACATAACCTTGAGGAGTGCAAGCAGCGCTCGCAGACTGCGTTGGGTCAGATAGTCTGGGCTGATAAGGGAGCAGGGGGGAGGCAGCCCARTCCAAAGCAATAACTGAGCGCTGTTTTGACCTGGTAACGGGTTGGGTCTGCTGCCTGCGGCTACGGAGTTGGACATGAACTGCAAAAGTAGTTAATTTATGCCTCCTTGAGTGTAGGAATGTGGCGATGATGGATAGGGATGGGAGGTTATTAGAAACATGGGGAGGAAGGCGAGGATGGAATTCCAGCTCGTGTTTTTATCTCTTACACACGCACGTGCTGGTTCCTCGCATTCTCCTGGCTGCCTCACGCRTGTGTAGGGTCCAAGCCCTCCCTGCCACACTCACGCCTCTGCTCCTGCACATTTACACAAACACACACTCACACCCTTCCCAGGGCTCTGCCTGAGCTCAGGGCTCRGGCATGTTTACGTGCTGGGGGTTGCTGGCTGATTCTCTGAAGGAGTTTGCATTCACTGCCTTGCAAGCATGATCTGCTTACACCCTCAGCCAGGCAGATCCTTTGCTAAAAATCCTCTTGGCATTCTGCTCTTCCACCACGGAATACATTCTGCTCACTCACAGCCTCCCCCTGGCTAGCAGAGACAAGTGGTCAGGGAAATACCATAAACCCAAGTCCAAAGGACTTAGCAGGGTGGATTTACGTGAGGCACGAGTCCAGTCTCAGTGAAGCATTGACATCACTGGCCAGTTAGTTAAAAGCTGTCTGCCCTGGATGTTTTCTGCAGCAATAATCCATGTACAAAACAGCCACCAATGCTGAAGCACATGGGCTGTACAGAAGAGAAAGAGTGGTTGTGGCCGTGCACTGAGGAGATGAATGGAGATTGGATTGTGTAAATGATAAGCAAAGAGACAGCTGAGAGTAAAGAAATATTGGTTTAGATTATTTGAAACCGTAAGAGAAGAGGAAGGATAAAAATGGTAATCTCAGGAGGGGAGCTGGATTCGAGTTCCTCCTACAGGGATTTGCATGTGCATAAAGCATCTGCATCCAGAGTCAACAGCCACTGTCTCAGCCCGGGCAGCAGGGCCTTCCTTCCTGCTGCGACACAAACACACAAACGTTGTTCTAATCCAACTCAGGCCTTCTGTTCCAGCCCCTCTCTCTTGCAGGAGGCATCACAGCGCTCTCACATTCTCCCTTCCACTTTGCCCCARGTGTGGGCACACTCACCATGCCCTCCCCGTGCTCACACCCCCTGTCAGGCATTCCCCTGATGCTCTCTCGCTGGCATTTGGCAAGCCACATCAGTTCTCACATGTGATTTCAAACTGCTGCTCGTGGATGTGGTTAAGTGGGAGCCCCTGCTTGGAAAAGATGTTTCCCAAGGCACAAAGGAGATCCTGGGAGCAGATTGTGCAGAGCCTCAGAGCATTGGGCAGATGCAGGCAGGACAAACTCGAGTTAAGGGGGAAGCTCTTTGTGTTTTCCATGGATGTGTTGGGAGCACTGGAGAGATGAGAAATGTGTAAAGGGTCACAGTGCTGACCTGTTCTTCAGGATGTCATMCCCATTCAATCAGAAGATAAACACTCTGTGGAATGGAAACATCCCCTTCCACTGGAGTCCCCAAAGAGCACATCTTCCTCYGTGAGTCAGCCAGGGCCTGGGGACACCCAGCCATGATCTATTTTGGAGGCAATGACTTCAGCAAGTGGCAGGGGAAGCTACTGTGGAAATATGAATGTGTTTTCCATTGGGGAGTCCTCCAGGGAAGGACAAAAAGATCTTGGTGCTGAGCCAAATCCCCTATTTTTAATTCACCCTTCTGGGAGCAAAAGCCGTGCAAAGTATGCAGGGAACCCTTCTCAGAGCTTGGGAGGGTGTGTGGTTTGGGAGGGCTACGTGAGCCTCACACACACCCTACTCCCACACAAACTGGGGCTCCAGGAGGGAATCAACCTGCTCCAGACCATCGTGGTGTCCCCTCCTTACAGCCTTTGAACCATGCTTGGCTCAGGGTGATCACTGTCTCTATGATCTCCATGTGTCAAGTGACTATACTACAACACATCCCTGTTCTAGCTTTTATCACAACAGTTCRTATCAAAAGCGAGCTGTGAGCTGAAAACAGAGAATCAATGATTTTAATCAGGTTTTCTTTTCTCCAGCTTTACTGTGAGTTGGGGCAGTGCAAGCAGTGTGGCACCATGGTATCAGTAAGTAGCTCCATTATTCCAGTATTGACAAAGTCTACTCTTTCAAAGGAGCACAAAGTGTTTCTGACAGCCCTCAAGCTGCAAACTTTGTAATTTCCAGGCATCCCAAAAGCTAAGGAGAAACGCTGCTCACCCTGGGAGGACCTAAGGAGCCCTAGGAATTTATGTCATAGTATGGTACCACTCCTGCAGAGAGCTCTTGCAAGGAAACCTCTCAACACAACTTTTTCTGTTGTAAATAGAAATTCCCAAGCAGCCATGGGATTAGGGGTTAGGGTTAGGCCAYGTGGGGCTCAGTGTAAGTGAAAGCCACTGATGCTGAAGGAGAGACTCTGTGAGCTGGTGTTAGTTTTGRTGCCAGCCTGAGGATGTGAAACTCGTTATTGTGAAGGAAAATTGGAGGTAAAAACAACAACAGCTTAGAGGAAATGTGCAAGGTAACTGCTGGTGTAAAAAGATTTACTGACCATAATACTTGGTTAATTACATTCATAATAAATAGATTCCCATACTTATCTTGAGAATGTGGACAGCTTTATGTATTTATCTTGGATTTTGTGGCCTTAGTTAATCAATGGCCTGAAGTTTTAGATGAGATTCACTACCTGAATGCAAAGTAATCAAAGTTTGGGAGTGGGTTATTAAAACATTTCAGGTGATTGATATGCAGGGTGYTATAAGACCTTTGCTTCGATTGCGGCACTTCTTCAATATTTTGTTGCTTTTGTGTCACCTTTAGAAAAAAAAATGCTTTTCTTTTCCTACAGGGCATACTTAGATGTCAATGAACTTAAGAACATACTCAAACTGGATGGATCCACACACCTCAACATCTTCTTTGCCAATTCCTCTGAGGAAGAGCTGGCTGGAGTGGCAACTTGGCCCTGGGACAAAGAAGCCTTGATGCATCTAGGTGAGTGATAAAGATGTTTCTTCTTTGCAAAGCATTCTTTTGAGGCACTAAGAAGGAAAGACAAATATGCGTTAAGCTCTGTTCTGATTTCTTATCATTCCTCTAATATATAGTCAGGGGAAAAAAAGTATTTCACGATTCCCAGATACTGGCTCACAACCAGGAAAATATTAGGTTATAAACCCAAAGCATATTATGGTATTTGTAGATGATGTCAAGCTGAAAGTATTTCACCTTCTCAGTGAAGCTACTTTACAGGGCATTCACTCCATGGGAGCAGTTTGCAAAGAGGATTGGGGGTTAGGTGTGGGGATGAGACAGAGGTGAATCTTTACCCTCAGCCTGTTAGGTTCTGATCCTTAGCTCATTAGCAAGTATTCAATTAACTCACAGACAGCAGCTGAAATCTGCTGCTGTTTTTCCTCTACCAATGTGCAAAAGAGCAAACAGCTGAGGGATTGTGTTTCTAATGTTCACTTGAGTGAAACTGGAAAGAGTTGGCTACCCTGCAGATCGCCTGGCRTGTTTCATAACCAGGCTGCTGCTGGAGCCCCGGGATCCAGACAAAGCTCTGCAGCCTCCCCAATGACTCACTGCCACCTGCAGTGCCACCGGACCTGTGTTCCCTGCAAAATGTCACAGGAGCCTCAAAAGCTTCACAAGGCACTGACTGAGTCACTAGGAGCTTCTCTTGACTTCACAAACCWCCCTCGGGCTGCAAGCCTGCTCTGGTCAGCTCCTCTGTGCAGGGGTTCTCCTTGGTTTTCCAGATATTTCTTCAGCTTGTCCAGACCTTGCTAGGCTGGCAGTGAAGTCCAGTTTCAGCCAAGTTAAATCTTTGTAACAGACTGTTTCAGTCAGTTTTTACATTGCCCAACCYCATGCTGAGCTAAATAAAAAAGAGATGGTGAAAATAAACCTAAATGAGGAGAGCAAGCAGTGTTTATTATCCTAAARCATACARTGCGAGTTGAGCTGTAGCCATCAGTCTTGGGGGCTTTTCCATGGCCAAAAATACCCCAAAAATAAGATGTTACCCTGTCTTTATGGTCACCTGTGTCCATGGCAGAGAGAAGCTCTGTGGTCAGACCAAGTGGGAGCTGGCTGCCCTCCTGCAGTTCAGTAAATGTTTCATTACAACATCCAGCTCTGCAGCTGCTCTGCAAGGAGTGTGAGTGAGCTTCCCTTCCCAAGGACTGACACCCATCCCATCCCATCCCATCCCATCCCATCCCATCCCATCCCATCCCATCCCATCCCATCCCATCCCATCCCATCCCATCCCATCCCATCCCATTCCCTGCTGAGCTCGGCTGGGACCAAAGCCAATTCCACTCGGATTTGCCCACAGCCCCATCACTGTGGGCTCCAACTGGGACACTCCCAAACCAGAAGGTTCTGTCAATGCCCACCAGTGACCACTCCCCAAAGCAACATCTGGCACAAACAAGGACAGATCTTAACYCCAGCCCTGACCAGCACCCACAGAGCTGGGGTTTCTGTCACTTTGGGATGACAACCAGTGTGGGTTGCTGGTTGTGGGTTTGATCCCTGTATGGGCCATTCGCTGAAGAGTTGGACTTGATGACTCTCATGTGTCCCTTCAACCCAGAACGTTCCGTGACTCTGTGAGACCTCAGCCCCAGAGTCATTCCCTAGTGGGATATGGCTGCAATACGGCTGCTCCTTCCCTAAATGAGGATTTTCACAGCTTCCCTTGGTGTTGCCAAGGGAGGGAGCAGAGAACAAGGGGAGAGCTCCACAACACCAAGAACCTTCTGCAAGAAGGCTGGGGCTCACCCAGAGCCCTGATGAGTTCTYCTGTCACTTCGTTAAGCTAATTGCCAGCATCATGCCTGAGCAAAACAATTTAAATTCAGCTCCTGCAGAGCACTGACAGAGTTYGCTGACCAAAAAAAGATCTTTCATGGAAAAAAAAATGGACATTGGACAACAGATTAAATTTGACTTGCCGTAGAAAAAAGAAGTAAAAAATAAATAAATAATGCTCATAATTTCCTGTCATAATAGCCCTCCCAGACCTGTGCTTGGTTTGTAAGAATTCATCTTTAATCTTTTTTACTCTCTTCTATAAATCCAATATGTACTTAATAAAAAATATGAAATATGTCCTGTGGTGCAGATCTAAAGGCTGGGATAGAGATTGTCTGGGTGAGGGAGTTTATCTTTTCTGTAAAACTGCAATTGATTTAGATTCTTGACAGCTATAAAAAATATAAATTTTCAACAAAGGCAAAAATAAAATCTCCCTCTCCAGCTGCCTCAGGATTCTCCAATGCCAGAACAATTTAACCAGCCTTTACTGAAGGCACATCCTGCTGAGGAATTTCACCAATATTCCTTCCACTGGGAAACAAGCTCTGGAATTCTTTTGGGGATACAGAGCCCCCAAAAATATCTCAGAGCACTCTCTGGGTGTAAATGGCTCCAGCTGGGTAGAGACCAAGCAGCAGAGGAATCACAGTTTGTATTATAGAGAGGGGCAGAGAGGAATCCATGGGTTTATTGTGGGGCTGCGTACTGGTAGGTCAGTATATAATTAATTGGGAATGTRGAGAACTGGTGTAAGGAAGAGTTCAGTGCTGGGAAAAGGAGGTGCAGACTTTACGTGTGGCATAATGGACAAGGTTCTGCAGCATGGCAGATTTTATTTGTGTACATATTCAAAATTTCTGGGTTTTTTTGTTTTAGTTTTGTTGGTTTTTTTTTTTTTTTTTTTTTTAATGCTCTACATGTATTTGTACATACCCATGGGACTCCTCTCCACTCAGTGCATGTTTCCCCACATGCCCCTGCTCAGAGGGAAGATCTTTTCCCTCCTTTTAATTGTGCATGTGTCCCTTCAGGACATCCGAAGTGCTTCTTCCTCCCTGAGCTGACAAAGTTTCAACTGAAGTGCTGCGTTTTGTGTTTTGGACAGAGTTCTTGGAGGAAGACGTGAGGCAATGGGAAAATCAAAGTAGAACAACAGTCAGGGAGGTCTAGGAAAAGGGTTGAGCTCCAAGGAAAGGCTGAAGGGATTGCAGTGATTCAGAYTGAAGGGAAGGAGCCTGAAGTGGGGATGATGACAATCTCATAAAAGCTGATGAAAGGGGAGGAGAATCTTCTGTTCTTCATATCCGTGTGAGGAAGGACTTGAAGTCATGAACTGAAATTGCCAAAAAATCAATTCAGATTAGCTGTGAGTTAAATCCTCGCAGCCGTGGGGATGATGCTGAGTGCTGACACTGATTGCTGGGGCAGTCATGTCATCAGGGGTTGTGAAGAGGCAGCAGGCCAGCGTGTGTGAGGGATGGTACAGACCTAATTGCTTCTGTGTTGTTTGAGAGGGGGATTTAGCTGACTTCTTRAGAACTTCATGGTCTTATTTTCCTCCAATTTCGTGGTTGTTACAACCAAGTCTCTGGGARGATGAGGATGAGGAGTCTATGGTGCATCAGAACCCGGTGATCTCATCTTCTCTGTGCTGCAGCCACTGATAAAGTTCCTCCTGCCAAAACCTTTTCTCTCCTCATTGACACTAAATTATTCCAGTAMCATGTCCAAGATTTATATTCCCACTCTAAACTTTTATAAAGCAGTCACCTCTTCTCRTGGTAGGCAGGACACACACAAAGAGTCTTAAATAAAAGGCTTGGGAAAGCTGAGGTCAACAAGCTAAMTAAAGAAAAATATCAAGCATATCTTTAATACAAAAGTACATCTAAATGAGCTAAAAATACAGTTGATGTCATTAATTCAAGGTGCTGTAAATCCTCACTGATTTGCCATTTGCTTATTTACACATTCTTTAATTCATACAAACAAATTTAATTTACACATACTTTAATTCAAACAAACAAACACTGTTAGTTTCCTTGGCAAGCATTTAACAACCATGCAGTCCTTTTGGAGTTATCACATCCCAGGAATTCATATTTTTTTGACACATTAGACTTATGCATATTCATCAGTGGCCTGTGCAGTTCAGATCAAGGTTTGTCTGGGTATGTGAGCATTGTGTTCCTGACAGTCYCTTCAAAACTGCCTCCATGAAACCCTACAAAAACTGCTCCAGCCTCAGGTGTGCTCACTTTGCTTTGTCCAGCTCTTAAATTGCAAATATTGGTGGAACCTTCTGCAGTTCTCAGGGTGTTTCAGAAGTTAATAGGATTTTCTCGCRTCTCTACCCTGTGGAATAATATACACAGAGTGTTCCAGGTTTGTTTTGTTTGACTCTTTGTGTCAAGTACATTGCTTACACCTATCTGAGCAGAGTCACACTCTTTAAGCACATGAAATTATCCAAAATTGCATAGTAGGAAGCAATTTCATGCAGGATTTTCCTCCAAGTTAACAAAAAAATACCCAAATTGAGCTTATTCAGTTCAAAGACCATTTGTTGCCATGTTTTTGCTTTGGATGTTGAGCTTTGTCCCTCAAAGCTTTGTCCCCCAACTGTGAGCAGTTCCTCATCCTTAGAGCCCCAGATTAAGGGTGAGATGAAACTTTGCTGTGCAGGAAACGTGTCTGTCTGTGAAAAAACCTCCCTGTGCTGCAGAGGATCTGATGCACTGCCAGTGGATCCCCTCTTAGGATTGTGTTCTTCCCCCTTCTCCTGCTCCCTGAGGAGCTCCAGGCAAACCCAGAAGCCGTTCTCTCCTCCCCTTTGCAGGTGGCATCGTGCTGAACCCCTCCTTCTACGGGATCCCTGGGCACACGCACACCATGATCCACGAGATCGGCCACAGCCTGGGGCTCTACCACGTCTTCCGGGGCATCTCCGAGATCCTCTCGTGCAGCGACCCCTGCATGGAAACGGAGCCCTCCTTYGAGACTGGGGACCTGTGCAGAGACACCAACCCTGCCCCGAAGCACAAGCTCTGCGGGGACCCCGGGCCTGGCAACGACACCTGTGGTTTCCACAGTTTCCTGAACACTCCCTTCAGTAAYTTCATGAGCTACGCAGGTATTGGGCTTTCCTCGGGTTGCTGGGTGGGTCTGGGGCTGGGCAGGAGCAAAGAATTGCTGTATTTCCCCTAATTTCTCAATCTATTTCTTATGGGGCTTTATGCTTATAAAGATCTAGGAGCAGGCTTGATGAGGGATCAGACCTGAAAGCCTCAGGAGTCCTTTCCAGTTCTCCTTTCCTTTTTTTTTTTTTCCCAGTTTTTCCCAACTTTGCAGAGTTTCATGTGAAGACCAGGCAGAAGGTTTGGGGGAGGGAAGGAATGAGATAAGCATTAAGAAAACAGCTTCTAAAGGCTCTGCAGCAAACCTGACACCCTATTTCTCTGGGAACTGGATGCCTGATCTATGAGGTCTTTGAAAAACTCAAATCCAGAGATTGTTTGCACTCTCCCAAGGAGATATAGAATGTCAGATGAATATTGATACCACCGAGGCTGTGGGATAAACTGTGATGAGTGTACAGCTAACGGCTTGTGCCTTCAGGTGTCTGTTGAAACACCACGTTTAGGTTTGTTTTGGAATCACTCACACCCCAGTTCCATCATTAGAGTGTGAATGGTGGGATTCTGCCTGGCCAAGGGCTCCCAGTATGCTGTCCTGGTTTGTACTGGGAGTGCAGCTACAAAGGCTCTACAGCAGCRTGGTAAAACCACCCCTCCCATCAAAAGCTGTGGTTACAGATCTGCATGCCCAGCTTTGCTGCCCAGATGTGCCAGGCTGTGGCATTCCTACCAACAGAACATATCCCATTCGCTCCTGCCACCCTGTCCCAGCAGATGAGGTTGGACTGGGGTCATTGATGCACCTCTGGGAGCTCAAGGAGAGTCATAAGATCCTCTGTTATTTCTCGGAAAGACTAGGATATACCTTGACTCGTATTTCCACTTATTTTGGGCTGCAGGGTCTCTCTGCAGTGACAATCTGTGACAGTGAGCTGACAGCATCAACAACATTTTAAAGGCAGCCAAAACACTCACAGGCAGTGAAGGGCACCTTTATACTCCAGGCAAAAACACAGATTGCCCACTCAAAAGGTCACAGGAGTGCTTATTCTGTAATAAAACTGTAGAGAAGCAAAGTGTTTAATGTCATCTGGGGCATGGTTTGAAATGATTTATAACAGAAATGCTTTTATGCCCTTTGTGGCACCAGCTAGGAGCRATGCTTCATTTTCTCTCTGTTTTTCTGTCTGTTCTGAGGGTGTTTTCAGGGACAAACACACCAAATCAGCTCCTCGGTGTGCTCTGTGCTGTGGTGCCTGTGGTCGGGCAGGGAGCCTGAGCAMCAGGTCCAGCCTCATGGTGGCATCACCCAGATAAGGCAGGGCCACTCCAGGTGACAAAATCTCCCCACCAAATCTGCTGGTGTGAATGTGGCAAGGGGTGGAGCGTGCCTGTTTCAAAATTCTGGGTTCYCTTCCTCCAAAGAGGACTTGCCTTGCCAGTGGACTCAGGGGCTGAGGCAGACCACAGAGATCCCCATCTGCTCTTGGGATCAGATGTGTGCTGGTGTTCCAAACTGAAACCTTTTCTCTTTTTTCCTCAAAAATTAAGTGGAGCAACACRATAGATATCTCTAGAGCTCATACATGAAAAGCTCTGTTTGCTTTTCTGTTGTTGCCAGTGGAGTAAAATATATCAGGATATCAAATTGCTGTCAAAATACCTTTGAAATGTGTAGGCTGAGGTCACACAGTTCTAGGAATTGCCTTTCTTTCCTTTCTGTTTTGCTGTTCATGTACGGCTTGATCATATTGTGTTTGTCTCTGTCCCGTTTGTCTGTCCAGTTACCCCCAGCTCTGAGCAAGGCATTGACTTCGATAATTTTTTAATTTTCCTGGAATAACAAGTTATACCAATGGCCAAAAGATTAGGTAGTGTGAGAAATAGGGCTTGTAAATTGTGTTTACAASTCCAAATATCTGTGGTGTTCCCAAATAAAAGATGAGCAGTCTTTTAGTGACTTTTCATGAAATCATTAGGAATTTTGCCTCTGAGTTCCACTGGAATAATCATCCCAGTGAAATATTGAATTTTTCTAGTTATTGCTTTATCTGAGGATCTTGAACCTTTCTCGATTTTTGAGTGGAACATCTTTCTCCCTCGCCTCTCTTCCCTTCCCTTCCCCCAGGACACAGCCTGTGCTGATGTTTTTAAACAGATTGAGAATGCAGGTCATCTTTGTCCTGTGCCAYTGTCTCACTGCTTTGTCCTATATATATTTTATTGTTCTTTTATGATGGCTATTAAGGGCCTTTGTCTCCTTCTGTGCTTCCGTGAAGAATATTTATGGCTTTTACAGCGCGCTCAGGGGTAGACCATCGATAATTATTGAGGAAATCCAGAGATGTCACATTAAAGCAGCTTTTTGCATACCCACAGGGATTTGTAGATATTATCAACCTGGTGGTGTGTGTCTGTCTGCTGGGTGTGTTTGATCAGAGGAGGGTCACTGCTCAGTGCAATTGGGAGAGACATGGGAAAACACGTGAGCTGGCGTGTCCCTGCTGCAGGGGAACTGGAGTCRGAGCAGGATCCTGACTGGAGCTGCCTCCTTCTGCATGGATCTCCAGGAGGATGTGGCTAGGTTTTAAAAGAGACAGCAAACACTCGCTCCTCTTTAAAACAAATTCATATTTTTCTGTTCCTCTGGAGTACCGTGGGGCACAGACTTGGAAACATCAGAGCACCTCCTAATGCTGTCACAATATTGAATTTCCACACGACTCCCGGAGCAGCTCCAGTGCCCTGCATCCTCCCAGAGAAATGCAGCACTTGACCTGTGCAGAACTGTCATTGTTGTTTGGGTCCCAGCTGGGACCCAGCTCTGCTGGGCTGGGATCTCTGCAGGCACATCTGAAGAAACTCTGTGTTTTCAAGAGATTTTCATCTGATGGGAAGAACACCAGCAAAAAAAAAAATTGAAGTGCTTAGTGTCGAGTTCCTCAGCAGAGCTTTGCTGGGTGACTTTGCACAACAATATTTATTCCCTCTGGGACCTGCACAATAGAGAAACARCAATTTACTGCTTCTCTGGGGCATTGTAGTTGTAAAGTTGTATGGTGTTCAGAGGGCACTGGATGTGTTCTTGTTGCCAAATCATGTTTGAAGAAAACAAGATGAAATGAGAAATGGGTATTTATGGGAAATCATCCAGCATCGTTATTTCTCCATTTTGAATGAAAAATAAATACGAAATATCAGAAAATGTTTGTGAGAAATTCAGAAAGGGGTTAGAATCTAAGTGGGAATGAGGGTGTTTTTTATAAAACTGAAGTTATTTTTTGCACCAAAAATTTTACTGTTTTAATTAGTGCTTGTAATGATATTTTGAATTGACCTTTCAGAACTTTTTTATTTGTTCATTAGAAAATTTAAGGACTTCARAAATTATGTATTTTTTAAAATCTCTGGTGTTTTAATCTGAGAAATCTGACAGAGTCTGTTGCCCATATTTTGCATGAATCCCARTCAGGGCTTTGTCCTTACTCTACCATCCTTTGCACTTCCATCTTTACTCAGAGATATTCTTTCAAAGTAAAATCCTTTTAAACACAGAGTCCCACCAGTGGCCCAAATCCTGACTAGTTGTGGGTGCTGCACTGAGGTTTTCTGTTCCTTCCCCTTTGTGTGTCTGCCTCACCTAGGGATGATCTCTGTGTGCTTCAGGTGTATCCCAGGTCAGGGGGAGGGAACGTTCATTGATTGATTTCCTTCCTTTTTACCCATTGTTTCCTTTCACCTGCCTCCACAAGTGATGGCTGCGCTAATTCCTTCACAGACCATTAACTCTGGCGTGCCGCGGGATCCCAGCCCGGCGCTTCCAAGGAGCTGCCATTCACCAGGTCGTAATTCTTCCCCTTGCTCCCACGTGGCTGACGTGGCTTCTGTTTGAATTCCAGACGATGACTGCACCGACTCCTTCACGCCCAACCAGGTGGCAAGGATGCACTGCTACCTGGACCTGGTGTACCAGAGCTGGCAGCCCACCAAGAAACCGGCTCCCGTCGCCATCGCCCCCCAGATCGTGGCCCGCACCGCCACCTCCGTCACCCTSGAGTGGTTCCCACCCATCGATGGCCACTTCTTTGAAAGGTGATCATGCTCTGCTCTGTACTCTCGTGCAGGAAAAGTGGGGAAGGGGAGAACCAGGGGCCCCTCTCTGGGAGTGCAGCTTGGTTTTGTGCTGCGCTCAGCYTGGGTGAAGGCTCTTTCCTAAATTGGTTCATACTGAGGAAGGTTATTGATCTGTTGTCTGCTCTTCCTTTCTCAGCCCATAGCACTCAGTTGAAGGCCATTGATTTGCCATGGAAAGGGCAAATCTTTCTCCATATGTTACAGGAGGAATTTTCAATCAAAGATTCTGGCCCTGTGATTCCCGCTGCTGTTGCTGCTCACAAATACCTGTAGGCTTCAGCTCTGCCTGCATCTCCCCCCCTCCTCCCCTCACTCATTCCCTTTGCAAGGACAAAGCGGATCTTGTTTTTACAACACAGAGCTCCTGGACAAGGAGGTGGCTGGGCTGGGGACAGGGACAAATCCTCCTTCCTCCCCTGAGCTGTAGATGTGAGATGGGAATTGAGCAAGGCAAAGACACAAACCCCTGGATAAGATGTGAATGTCATCCTGTAGGTCAGGGTAGGGGTGTGTGTTCCTGTCTGGCAGGTGTGCAGCTATGGGATGGCAATACTGGAAAATGCAGGGGCTCTGGGCAGGAGTTGCACCTCCCTGCAGCCCATAATGGGAGCAACTCCACCCCAGTATGACCTGAGAAACTGGGTAGTTCAGCTAAATGCTCTTACACAGCTCTTGGATGAGCTGCAGGAGCTCTGGGAGTCCTGGCAGAGAACATTCCCAATGAGTGACCTTCTCGCATTACTGTTAGCTCACCTCCCCTGGTTGCATTTCTTCCCCACCTCTTGCTTTGTTGTTTTATAGCAAGCACACTTGGAGTGTCCTTCAGGAGCGCAGCAGTTCAGAGCACACGAGGCCAAATTTACAAGTGTATTAGCACCCAAAAAGCTGCCTCAGCACTGCTGCTTTGTGCCGGGAGAGCACCTTGAAACCACTGCCTCCATCAGGGATGAAACTCCTTCCAGCACTGCCAGGACACCGTGGCCATCTCAGTGGCCAGCTTGCACTTWAACCCACTAGGCAGAGAGTTGTTATTTTCTGCTCAGATGAGATTTTCTACTCTTATTGCAGATTAATATGGGAGGGTAATCAAATCCTATTAGGAATTGATGGAGAGAGGTCTTGTGCTCTGAGTGGTGTTTGCTTTAATTACAGTTTTGTAACCAAATCCTTTTATTCCCTACCTGTGAAAAGGTCTTATGTGTAGTTCTGAAAATTAATTCAGAATTTTTCAGCCCATAATCATTTTTAGGTAAATTAAGTTTCTCCAATTTAATTTAGATTTCAGAAGATGCTTATTGTGTGTTAAATAAATGCCATCTGCCTCTAAAAAATACATTGATGCGGAGTTAATTGTTATGTAACCAAATACGACTTTATTACATATTTCTCATAACTCAATCAATGTGTTCTTAATAACCTCTGGTTACTTRCTTCTTAAATAACACGCAGTGGATAGCCTGCTAAATCTAAAATTTCATAACAGAGTTATCATATGTTAAATAAAGAGTGATTTTCCAGGAAAAAAAAAAAGAAGTCCTTTGGGTTTTCAAATCTGTGTGCTCAGTATTACTGAAGAGATTTAAAGAGACAGCCTCAAGTACTCTGAGTCCAATTCCTTGTTAAAATGAGATTCCCACTGCTAATGGATACAGAAATGTTGCCGTGACCATTTAAAAATGTCACTGAAACAGATAAGTGATCCTGTCTAAAACATGCCCAAATTTTTGATCCGCTAATCAAAACAAGGATGATAGTATTATTCTAGTGACTAATCCTGGAAAASCTCACGTGCTGAACTTCCAGAACCGCCGTGTCCGGCGCTGCTCGGTCAGAGACTCCTGCCTGTATCAATTTGTGAAATTGGGTCACTGTGCAAGACAAGTAGGAGGCGAAATTGGCCAAGTATAATCTTATCTGCGTGTGGGAATACTGTAAATCTTTGCAGATATTTTTACACAAAGTGCACACCATGGCCCAAATTTTACTTGCCTCACTTGAATGAATAAACTCATTCACTTCAATGGGACTATTCATGTAAAAAACAGAAGACTGATACTCAGCTGCCGAGTGCCTTGGGCCTGGTTTCTAATGCACGGAGGCCCCTTCCATGCTGTTTTGACAGTGTAAAAGGGCCTTCAAAGGATGAATGGCTCTGGCTACATTAGCAAGTATTGTGGCCCAATATAAGTAGATCCCCAGCGCAAAACAGTTGTTAATGAAGACCTGACGTCAACACGGCGGGGGCGCGGGGGGTTCCCGGTGCCCCGCGGCTCCAGCGATGGGAGCACATCAGGTGTGGTCCTGCAGGGCACCTCCACCCTTCTTTCTGACAAAACTGGGTCCAGCTTCCCTGCCCCAGGACTGTTCTGAGTGCTGCAAGTGGGGAAGAGGAGGAGTTTCACTCCCAGAGCTTGCTCCTGATCCGAATTACAATGCTGCTGTGGACGTAACTCAAGTCCCTTTTATGTCTCTTTTATTCTTCAGGGCTATGCACAGGCAGTGACCTCTGCTTAATGAAAGTCAGGGAGGGAAAATTTAGCCTTCTGTTTAAAAACCTAGTGCTGGGCTTGCTGTGTCTGTGTGGGAGGTCCTGGCAGGTTGAAGGGAGATGAGGCATGGAAGCACAGACCACGTGTCTTTTCCCTGCTTTAGATGCAGCTCTGTCGCAGGTGCATTGGGGGCTTTCCTCGTAGGGCCTACAAATTAGATGTTTAATTATGTGGATTTAGGGGCAGGGAGCAATGTTAACTCCTAGTTCCTTTAAATTTGGAGGTGGCTATCCTGTTTTCTCACACTTTGGCAAAAGCAGACACATGAGCAGTAAAATCTTCCTGACAGACCCTCCTTACCTCTTCAGAGTGTTCAATGGATGCTTGCTCTTTCACTCTAGAGAACCACTTACCTGCATGTAAATTTGCCAAGATGCTCTGCCCCTAAGCTCCAACAGCTGGTTGAGCTTCCAAACATCTCTAATAATCAAATCTATCAAGAAACAACATTTCTTCTTGTAGCCCCTGCCCACAGGATTGGAATCGTTACCGTTCTCCATCCTCCCTTTCAAAAAAGCGTGGAAAAACATTGCATGCACATATAACAATATGTAATAACAAAATAATAATAGAGCCAATGAAACAAGTGAAAACAAGCAAGAAAAAGAGAAGTCTCTTCATTTCCTGACTGCATCCACTGGATGTGTTCATCTGCTGTCTCTGAGCATCCCTTCATGCACCTCCTGTTTGATATGCGTGGGCAGATGTAAACAGTTTATTGTCATAGGGCTCTGCAGCAAATTTGGGCAGAAATCTTCGAATGCATCTGCTCCTCCAAGTTTTCATTGAGGTGACAGCATTAATTTCCATGAATCTGATTCTATCTCTTTCTCAGCAAGCAAATGTTTTGGTCGGTGTGGTGTTCCAGAGATGGCTGGGTTTGATAATCACTCTGTTAAACCTTTCTGGAAAGTTTCAGTGCCTTAGAGGGGAGAATCCAATCCTGAATTTCAAGTAMAGCAGCTCCAATTTAGCCTGTAAATAGGCACTCTTTACCCAAAGGAATGACAGATTTTTAGTGGTTTTGAGTTGCCTACTGAACTGGTGCTGGCCCTGAAGGAAATTGTCTGTTTTTCACTAGTAATCTTTAGATTTTGAACCCACTTCACTGAAATATCATGCTGTAGGAATGAATTCCTCCTGTGCTCTGAACTTCACAAGCTGGAATTTCCCCAGTACTTGGCTTATTAGAAAACAGAGAGCATTCCTTTACCCTGCTCTTTGGGGAGTCATGTGCCCCTGTGTATAAGGTGG
>NW_026623679.1:142523-144000 GCF_030028575.1 Malurus melanocephalus | reverse complement strand
TTGTCCATGTCTTCATAAGGTATAAGGACCTGGCTTAGGTTTTCATAAGCCTGTAAATGTGATTCCATAATTAGGTTTGACATTCATGGCTCTTTATAGGATTTGTGTGCAGGAGTCTGCAGACCAAAAACTTTAACGCAGGAGTCATCCCCTGTGTRAGTCCTTTCAGCCAGTGGAGTTACATCAGGGTAGAGTTTGGCTCCCAAACTGGAAAAGTAAAAAGAGAAAGTTTGCTCATAGTCTTTCCCACATGATGCTCCTTGTGATTTCTCTCTTACCTCCAAGTCCTCACTGCTAAAAGGAAATGTTTGTCCATAAGCCTACAGTTTTTTCCACCATGGCAGGCCGTGATGAAATTGTATAGCTGCTAATTTGAGTAAAAAGCAGTCCTAATTGTGGAAACTTGGCTTTCAGAGCCCTCTCCTCATCCAGGACCAAGTGCTAATGCAGGAGTCTCTTTGTAGAGAAACTGAAGGTTTATTATTGCAGGGACTTCTATTCTGGCTGTYGGTGGAGGTGTCTGAAAAACCACTGCACAACAATAATTCTACATTTTAATTTCTTAGGACCATTTATTCAGGTTTCTTGAATTTTTAATTGTTTTTCTTTTGCATATATTATTCAGGCAAGCTGAGTCAGACACCTAAACCTCTGCTAAATAAGCAGCTAAGAAGTGAAATAGGGAGGCAGTGTCACACCAATAGTGCAGGTGGGTGAAGTGAGACACGGACAGAAGTTACTCACAACATGTCCATATTTTTGCACTACCAAAGTTACAGACCATGAAAAGAAGAGGCGACCTTTGCCTCCCTCATCTTTTTTTTTCCTTTTTTTTTCTTTTTTTTAAATTTTTTTTTTTAATTTTTCAGGTGTTTTTAGCAGGTGCATCCCTTTCTGCACTGCACAAGTTCAGCTGTTTCCTGTCTTCTTGTCAGGGTGCCTCAGCCACTGAGGACCCCAAACAACCTCTGCCTGAGGATCCCAGTCCTCTCTTCAAAGCAGTGCTGAAATAAAACATGCAGTGGTGGTTATGATGKTTGAAATTTGCATAGCTGATTATAATAGTTGATATAAATTATTCTAATGATTGACTCAAAGCATTCTTCCTAGAGTAGCATAGAGAGCACACTGTGTTACACACAATTGTTTGCCTAAAACTCATGTCCTTTCCTAGGTGTATTTGATCATTAGGGTAATTAATTTTTAACTTTCCATTTCAGCAGGAAGTGTTCCTTAAAGCAGAACAATTAATTCTGAATAGTAAGCAGCTTAGTGGGGTGAATAACCACACATGCTGGGTCATACAAGGTTTCAAATTTTGTGACCCCGAAGAGCATGAGGCTGAACTGTGTGAATTGCATCCTCAGCTGATATAAATCAGCTTAACCTTATGGAGGATGTTGGAGTTACTCCAGTCTACATCAGCTTAAACCCTGATCTTGTGAATGTATTAACAAAAATATTTAAACTGACAGAG
>NW_026623679.1:109672-142087 GCF_030028575.1 Malurus melanocephalus | reverse complement strand
GGCATTTTCTTTTGTCATGGCTTGGTCCAGTGCAGTGAGGAAAAAAAAAAGAAAATATAGGTGAATGTGACTTTCCAGGTTGCTGTCATTTGGTGTTGGATGGAGGGCTCACAAACGCTTTCCACACAGGCTCTTGAACTTAAATCTCCAGAAGGTCAGCATCAGAAAACACTCTTGTCAGTGTCTTGAGAAAAGAGGGTTAAGTGGACCTGAATTCTAAGTCTTATTGCTTTTACTATAGCTGAATAAGCAGCTCATTCAGCTGTTACTAAGTTGGTGTGTTTTCCTGTTTTCCTGGCCTCCTAGAGAAGTGGGATCAGCGTGCGATCTGTGCGTGGAAGGAAGAGTCCTGGTGCAGTACGCCTTCAGCGCCTCCTCCCCCATGCCCTGCGACCCCTCGGGGCACTGGAGCCCACGGGAGGCAGAAGGTGAGTCACGGGATGGGGACAAACATAGGAGGGGGACAAACACAGGGTGGCACAGAGCAAAGGGAGAGCCACAAAGGTGGGAGGAAAATCTGGGAAGGAGTGGGAAATACCCAGTGATACATGCCCGTAAYGCGAACAGAAGTAGTGGGCAGAGGAGCACCGTGCCCTGAAGGAATGCCATTGGCTCCAAAACCTGTGTTTTGGCCCCTGASTCCTGCCCCTGCCCACGAATTAAGYGAATTCCGGGAGCTGAACGTGAATTTCACAAAGCAGCAGAGTGCCAAGAAATGCTGACCATTCACATCTGCCAGACGAATTCCTCAGGGGAGCTGTTTGCTCCCTCTACTCCAGCTCGGAAAGTGAGGAGTTGTTATTTATTTGGGCCTGATTTGTGCTGCCTTTGTTCGTGGTGAGCAGCAGCGGGCTGGAAGGGGGTTGCCCTTTGGAAAAGCGCTGTGCTGCAGGAATGCAGGTGACCACGTCAAGCCCTGTGGTTCAGGGTGCTTTGAGAGGCATTCTCTTGGAGCCTGTCGGAAGGAGAACGGTCTGCAGGGCTGGCTGTGCAGTGCCATTAGATCTCCATCATTAACTCTCCTGCCCATGTCCCTTCCGTGATGTCCCTGGGTGTTTGTGGTGGAGCATATTTCAGATTGTCCCAGGCAAAGGTCAGCCATCCCAAAGGGCGGYTTGGAAGGAGCAGGGTGTTATTTCAGCCTGTCCCTCGTGAGCTGTTCCTTCCGGGGCAGCACGCTCCGAGCCCAGACTTCTCTGTGAGCACACAGATGGGGTCACTGAGCCCCAAGGACAACCCTGGATCCTACAAACTCATTTTACTAGTGCCTCCCTATGTTGAAGTTCATTTGTCCTGTAACTAGAGCACCTGGGAGTTGTTCTACAGGGAATATTTTTTGGGCTAGCACCCAGGAGCCCTCCTTTATCCTAAAGGCAGCACATGCAATGAGTGTGTCCCTGTTCCTTGATGGGACTGTGGGCAAGTGTCCTCTTGGATGTCCCAGGGTTGGGGTCCAGCAGAGGCTGTGCTTCACTCCAACTCAGCTCCTATATTTGGAACAGCTTGCCCAGAAAAGCCGTGACTGCCCCTGAATCCATGGAAGTGACCAAGGCCAGGCTGAACACTGGGGCTTGGAGCACCCTGGGACAGTGGGAGGTGTCCCTGCCCATGTTGGGGGGGTGGAGCTTTAAGGTCCCTTCCAAGCCAAGCCATTCCATGGTTCTGTGACATCCAAGGCTCCTGGGCACAGCCCAGAACATACCTGTCCCTTGGGTGGGTACTCCACCCTGGGAAGCAGCACCCCGGCCATGAGGATGACTGTATCATCCAATAAATGGCACTAGCAAAGTTTGGATCACTTGCAGTTCAGAGTAGAAGGTGGAATTTCCACTTAGCCAAGGATTACAAGGTTTTGAAACCTGGTTTCATTTGGAAGAAAACTTGAAACTTTTGAAATTCTCCATGAAGGAAAATTAAAAACAAGAAGTGTTTGAGGCTGGCCAAAATGTTTTGTTTAGCTCATGTAATTCCTCATGAACTTTGGTTAAATTATACCATTTGAAAATATACCCTTTTAGTATAGAATCTAGGGCAAAAGCAACTTGGAGTATCAAAATGGAAAGTGTTTCAAGGTGCAAAAGTGAAAAAGTTTCTTCCAAAAATGTCAAAACACAATGTTCCAATAGTGTTAGAAATTTCTTGCCTTTTTCTCTTCCAGAATAAAATTTTGCCAAATAAACCCAATTTTGCAAAGAGTTTTTATTTTGAAAGGACTGCATATTCCATTGAAATATGCGGTTCCATCAAAATTTCTCTGCTGAGCTTTGAATCAAAAACTTCTAGATCTCACACATCTTGCCAGAGGCATCATTCCTAGAGAAACTAAGCCACTCTAAGATTTATTACTCAGCAGCATTTTGCATTTAATTTCCTCTTCTTGCTCTGTGTGCCTGCATGTTCTTTCCTATGAAGGGTGCAGTCTGATCCTTATCTMACTCAGTTGCTCTTGTGCCATTAAACAGAATTTTGGTAATCCTGTCCTCAGGATTAACGAATTGTTGCCACTTAGGGGTAGAAAATACATGGAGGGTATGGTGTTTGCTGCTCCATGGCTTTCTGTTGTCCCTGATTGAGGCTCTCTGAATATTTGTAGTTGGTCTGAGTTACAAATGGCTCAGTCAGATCGTTGTGGGGCTTCTTCCATTGTCTATCTGTGAGTGTTCGAGTATGCAAGCTTTAAATTCACTCTCTGCAAGCTTTAAATTCACTCTCTGCAGGCGTTCATGGGTGTAAATCTCACCTGCTTGAATGTCTGTGGAAAGTGAAGACAAAGGAGGCACAAGCAGGGCCAAAATTATCTCGTTTTAAAATCGGAGATGGCACTCATGGAAAATGTTTTGTAGGACCTGTCCAGCTTCTGAGAAGAAAACCATGTTCCTCACGTGTTTCTGGTTGGTCTGATCTCATTTTCCTGAGGTCTCCTATCCCAGGTAGCTGCTCCAGCAGTGGTCTGGGCTCTGTGTGAGCTGTGCCCATTGCAAAATCCCACTGTGGGCTCTGCATTCTTCCTAATTCCCTGCTCATTCCTGAGCATAGTGGGATCCAAACCCCAGTTCCTTCTCAGCCAGTTTTTGCCCCTGCATGAGGGGCTGTTTTTTCCTTGGCAGGGGTTGTGGGAAGGCTCTGGAGATCAGGCAGTTCTGATTTACTCTTTATCTTCACCGTAGAGCCAGAAAGCTCCAACCTCCCTGGATTCTCACCAGCAGAGCCAGCTAGATCAACAAACCTTACAGCACCTCCATAACTCTGTCAAAGGGAGGTTTTATATAAGAAAGGTGATTTTGGCTTAAGCCCAGTGAGTACCTTTGCTTGCTGTGCAATATGTGCATATATCAGTCAGTTCCTCCTGCCTGCCTCACTGCTGACTGAGAGAAGTATGAGAATATTACAAAAAATAYTGCTGCCCCTGGCTGCTCTAGAGCTCCTTTTCCTGGGGCTAAAATTTCCCTCGAGAACAATTTATTCTGTATTTGCAAATGGAATTGTCCTGGCTGGACACTGGAGCCCCACTGGATGACTCCTTTATCTTGACCACCTAATAAATGTGGCAGGTGAGTTGCAGTTGTGCCAGGGGTGACATCCTAATGCCAGGTGGCCTCTGAGGCTCTGTCCCTGTGCTGGAGAATTCAGGCACCACACAATGAAGGATTGACACACCAGGCTGTGGTTGTGGACAGCATTTTGGGGAAAGACACCCTCCCAACCTGCTCTCTAACCAGGGCAAGGGGTTTGGCTCAGCCTCACAAACCTCACATTCCTGTTTTGTGTGAGGCAAGAGGTGATGTTGGATGAGATGCTGTTCTGTGTCTGATCTGACTGTCTCATAGCAAAGGATTTTCATAACCTGAATGCAGAGTGGAAGAACAAACTCTACACCATTTACTTTTATATRCAAATATTTGTAATGTTCAGAGTATTTACCCATCTCTAGAAATCCAGTTAGATGAAGTAAGGTTTTCATCCTTTTCCACAATTAAATGAATATTTCTTACCAGGTCCAAGTGTTGGATGACATTTAAGAAAAAGTCTCTTTATCTCAGCTTCATTGAGGTTTCTAGTCTATGAACAACTACAGTCTGCCTCCCATTTTGCAGTAACAATCTGTGTGCTAAGCTCCCTGGAGGATGAGTCCAAACCATACATCTCCAGGGTTCACACCCTGATCTCCCAAAAATTGCAGGTTTGTTTGGAATTGAAGTCTTCACCGAGGCCTTGCACTGACAGAGGTGAATTTGCAGGATCCCAGGTGGGGACGTACTGGGCTGTGAGCCATCAGCTCCATTTTCCTTTCTGTAAGGGGACAGGGGTAAAATTCACAGACCTTTCCAAAGCCCTCTGAGATACTGGAGTTAAAAAACACCTCAGGGTTGCAGCCAGGAGTTTGCTGTGGGTCTGAGAAAGTCGTCAGAGGGCTCAGCCAAGCACACCCAGCCGGCAATGGGGATGAGATAATGTGAGCTGAATGGGGTATTGCTGCTCACGGTGATTACCCACAGGGCTTGCACGTTTGCCAGCGGGGAAACTCGAGCGTGTTAAATGGACCTCTGGCTTTCTTCAAAATGTATCACTGCTGTGGGCTCCCCAGATGCTGAGCTTAGTGGCATTCCCACTGCTCTGTGCCATGGGAGGAGGAGAGAAGGGTCTGGGATATGGGAGGTGAGGGAGAAGCGTGAAAAGTTGGGCATCTGCAGGACAATAGCGCTGAATCGCAGGAAGGCTGCCAGGAAATCTATTCTGCATCTGGGTTCATTTGGTATGAACAGGAGAATTCCCTGCGCTGTTTATCCTTGACAAAAGAGGCACATTTCTAACACCTCATTGGATCACAGACAATCAGAATAACCTTCGCACGTTGCCCTTTTCTCATTAAATTAGTAGTGATGTCCTGTTTGTCCATGTTTGCCCAGTAGTTTATCTTGCTTTCTTCCTCAGTTGCAAACAGCTGTACTCTTCTTTTTTTTTTTCCCTCTGCCTTCTGCATTTCTCTGCTCCCATTACCTTTCTTTATCTTCTTTTTCTGTACTTTGCCTTCTCCCCATCATGCTTGCCTCCCTTTTTTGTGTGTGTGTGATTATTTGGGAAGGAAAAGGGAATTTATAGCTCTCACTGGATTCTGTTACCAACTGTTCCACCCATCTGACCCCTCTGGATCTTGCAGTCCATGACTCCACGCCAAATTGTAATGTTACCATAGTATTTGGGAACCCAGCAAGCATTGTGGCTTTCATTATATTTTAGTGCTACCTCCCATGTAGCTGAACACAGCCAACGGTGAGAAACGTAAAAGCACAAGTGCCTGTTGTTTCATCACAACGAGAGCAAAGAGACAGCTCAGACCTGTGCACCATGTGCCTCCAAAAAAGGGGTCTTGCACAACATGCTAGATCAGCCTGTAAATGCCACAGGAGCTGCCCCAAACAGTACAACAGCTTCTTGGAACAAACAAAGGCTCTTTTCTTGTCTTTGTTCAAGAGAAAAATATTGTATTTGCAAGTGAGAGGCAAGGGAATAGGTAGGAGGTGAACTGAAGGCAAAGKGACTCTGTTTATCAGGTAAACTACYKAGCAKAAGGGGTAGAAAATATCATTGTTTGGCACAGGGAAAGGCACTAGAAATAGGAAATGCAGGCCCAGCTGCACTGGCACAGTGTGTGGTGTGTGTTGTCCAGTCCAGCTGGGCACTTGAACTGGGTTTGTGCCTCTCGCCTCACCTGGGGATTGATTTATGTTCTCCTCCCCATGYTGGCCATGTTTCTGTTGAAATAAATGATTAATTTCCTGGACAGATATGTTCTCCTGCTACCAGTCTGCCTTTTAAGACTGATGCCAATAAAAACTCACMTTCTCTAACTTCTTTTGTGCCCTCTCTTTGCTTCCTTCTTCCTTCCCAGGGCACCCTGATGTCGAGCAGCCCTGTAAATCCAGCGTCAGGACRTGGAGTCCCAACTCAGCTGTCAACCAGCACACGGTGCCCCCAGCCTGCCCCGAGCCCCAGGGCTGCTACCTGCAGCTGGAATTTCGCTATCCCCTGACTCCAGAGTCCCTCACAGTCTGGGTGACCTTCGTTTCCCCGGACTGGGACTCCAGCGGAGCGGTGAATGACATCAAGCTGCTCACCGTCAGCGGGAAGAACATCTCCCTGGGGCCACAGAACGTYTTCTGCGACATCCCGCTGACCATAAAGCTGGATGTGGGACAGGTGGGCGAGGAGGTGTACGGGATCCAGATCTACACCTTGGACGAGCACCTGGAAATCGAYGCTGCCATGCTGAGCTCTGTCCCCCACAGCACCCTGTGCTCAGGMTGCAAACCCATCCAGTACAAAGTGGTCCGGGACCCCCCTTTCCAGTCTGGATCTCCAGTGGTCATCTCAAACCTCAGCAGGAGATTTGTCGACACGTAAGTAGCTGGATAGACTTGTTCAGATCCAAGCAGTGCCCTGTTCTTTTCATCCTTCTCACGTCCAAGCACTACAAGTGATTGTTAGGATGTTGACCTAGACAGAAATGCCAAAACAGGATGTTCTYACTGTCTCTCTCTGAAAACAGGAGCATCAAACCCAAATGAAATAGCCTGAGATTTCATGGATAGTTTTTGAGAAACTTCTGGGCTGGTTATGCAGAGATGTGTAATTCGGGGTTTTTTTTTACTAAAAAGGATAAATCTGTCTAAGCTATGATAAATTAAGTGATTAAGCAAACCTAAATGAGGACTTCTGGAGTAACATGGTTATCATTTCCTTGGAAATCTTTTTAACGTAATATTCTGATGGAGAAGGAGAAAGCACGGCTTTCAATGCTGGAGCACCAATTAACTGCTAAAGAAAGTGTGCAAAGAAACACCCTTGCATGTTCAGCTGTGTAAATGTGTTTCAGCCATTCCCATTTTCTGCTTTCATGGGTCACTGRGCCAAGCTGTGTTGGTGTGAGATTGTTCTGAAAGGGGAAACATGCCAAGTGCTCTAGTTTGTTGTAGGAACTGAGTGTCATTACACTCATCTAGTCCAGGGATGCACTATTGTTGAGGAAAGTCCAACTTCAAAATATTTACTGATTTTGAGGAGATCCATGATCTACCCATAAGCATTTGACAGCAAGAAGAACATCTTCTGCATAACATGATTCCCTGGAAATGATTCACTCGTCTGTGGGAGCAACGTGAAGCTCTTTTGAAAAATGAACACCAGATAAAAGGAAACCTGCTAAGAAAACTGCACTCTAATTTAGAAAAGATGATCTAATTAGTACAGCTAATATCAAGGAAGCATACATCATTATGGTCTTCTAAAGCATATTTAAATAGAATAAAAATGATTAATTAACAATTCAGTAATCATGAGCTCCCATCCCTTTTCTCAGCCCAATTATGCAGCTCAGAAGATGCAAATTGTCCCTACGGATTTAAAAATTCAAGGTAACTAATGGTGAATCTGAAAACAAAATACAGTGAATCTAAAAACAACAATGAATCTAAATATAAATAGAGAAACTAAATACAAAAACCCAGGACATCACTAAGATTATTCACGTGCTGAAAGTTAAGCATGTGTGTAAGTGYTTTCTTGGGTTGTAGCCTTGTTCTAACAATTGCTGGCACTCAGCATGAGATGAATATTGGCATATTGGAAATGTGGAAAGTGGTGAATTTTCCCAAGATTTTGCTGCGAAAGCATCTTTGCCTGAAACCTGGCCCACTCTCCTTGGAAAATGGGACTGGTTTGGTTTGAAATATTTGCATACCTTAGCACAAGTTCCCACAGAAACAGGTCCAGTTTTGACTTCATAACACAATGTGAAAGAAAAAAGAAAAGCCCAAAACATAACTTGTATTCTGAGTTCTCTGTCTTTTATTATGATTTTGTGGTCACTTCTAGCTTTCAGCTCAAGTGAAAAAGTGCTCTAAGAATTAAATCWGTAGCCAGGAATTAATGACAGTTTTCTTGAGTGTCATTGATTAAATCACATGGGGTGACAGCACTGTCCAGGTCTGTATGTCTCAGGTAGTTACACAGCCAGCTAAAAATCAGACAGAACATCTAATTTAGTCTTTCTGGGTTCCACCTGTGATCAGTGGGCAGAAATGGATGCTCCTGGAAGYTGGMACAGCCAACCTCCCAAMCAGATTCCATCCAAACCCTCCAGCCCAGCTGGGTTCAGTTCCTCCATGTCTTACCAGGCACTACAGGGAAAATCCTGCCAGTCAGCTTTTACAGGACACTCAGGAAGTGAAGTTATAGTCACTGTGTGAGGAAGAAAAGATACAGATTCTTGTAGTTATCTTTGAGACTGTTTTGGTTGATTTATAATGAGGGTGGGCAGGCCCTGGCACAGGGTGCCCAGAGAAGCTGTGGCTGCCCCTGGATCCCTGGCAGTGCCCAAGGCCAGGCTGGACATTGGGGCTGGGAGCAGCYTGGGACAGTGGGAGGTGTYCCTGCCATGRCWGGGGTGTTGGAGATGGYCTTTAAAGTCCTTTCCAGCCCAAATCATTCTATTATTGTGTGATTCAATACTTTACTGTGTGTTTGAAATGTTGAGACATGAGATGAATTTTTTGTCATATGGTACAGGCACAGCACTGATCAGTATCCCCTGGTGAGGGGGGACATTCAGRGGCTGCTGCTGGGCTGTACCTTGAGACACAACAAACTCCTTGGAACTCTGCATGGGGTCATGGCTTTCTGGTAGAGGCAAAAGCAATATGAATTTTCCATTGGAACCTCGTGCAAAGTGAAAAGAGTTGCCACAGTGCTTAGACTCCYTAAGCAGGAAGGAAGGGAAGATACTCCATGGAATTCAGGGACAGAGGAGTTGAGCTGTGCTCCTTATAATCATGTGTAGAGGTAACTGCAGTCCCTCTCCTCCTGCCCATATCTGCCTGTTTGCCTCATTCTGCACTGCTGCAATTCAGGATATTTGTGCAGCCAGACTTTGCAGCCCCTTTATCTCCTGTGAGCCCCAAGCCTTGTTGCCCCTCCTTGTTGCCCTCAAATTTTTTCCATATTAAMTAAAACGACACCCCTACACGTTCTGTGAAGGGCTATTTTGAAGGCAGCCACATATCTTGGCTCTTGCCTCCTCTGACCTTGATCTTTGCTTTCTTTTTTCTCCCAAAGAAAATATTTGCTTGCACTGTTATCTGTGAGCAAGATCCTCTCCCCAGGTGTGGCGATGCTGAAAGAAAAATTAATTTCTCTTACCTTCTTCCCGTCAAAGAGAGAGAACTTCCTTTTAAGCTGAGAGGAGAGAGAGCTTTTAATGGATAGCCCTTGCCTAGTCAGCACTGGGTGCTCCACAGAGGAGAGTAAATAACTCGAAAAGTGGAAACATTTTATTAAGAAATGCAAAACAATGCCAGACCTTCTGTTCTCAAGCTGAATTTTAATCTCAGCTCTTGGCTCAAGCTGAGGCTTAAACATTCATTTCTGAGGGACAGGACCTTATCCTTGGACCTCACAGAAACCAGGCAAGATGCACTCAATTCCACTGAGTGTAATCAGCCAGAATTGCTGGTATCTGTGATATAAAACGAGAGTCAGAGCCTAGGCAAGGAAGCAGAAAGCTAAATAAATCAGTGGGGGGAGAAAAAGAGGTCAGGCCAGGTGCAGCACAGAACTGCTGAGTCTTCACACCACAGCGAGTGATAAGGAAGGAGCCTCATCTGCAAGTCTCAAAGTCTCAGCTCACAGTTTAATCCAAAGTGAGGGCTGTGCACATGCACAGAGGGCTGTATTCTGGCTGTTCTCTGCAAACGGTGTGTGTCATGGTCACAGTGACACTCGAGGTAGTGGCTCTTCGCCATTCCTGGAGCGTTTTAACACTCACATTGTTGTTTTGGGGAGTTGCTGCTTTTTTAAGAGCTCAGTGAGCAGTCAGAGTCCTGAGCTCTCTGGAGGGTGTCACAGGCACAGKTAGGTGTCAGTCCCTCCAGGGCAGGCTGGGGTGAGCAGCCCGTGCTCCCCWTGGCACTCACAATATCCCAAAATGTGAGCAGAGAGCAGCTGGGTGCACTGACCAGACCTACGTGCTCTCCTCTGGCAGGCCAAGCCAAGGGGCACTGAGGCTGCTTTTGGAAAGTTGTCAAAATGAAAAAGTTTTGAAGAATTGGAAATTTTCCCAACTTTTCTGCCACAAACTTTGTAAGAAGYCTCAAAGTGTGGTGGAGAGCMCWGRAKCAGGTTGTCTTTGTGGTGTTAACCAGTAGGGTTTTTTTCAAGACAAAGGCATAGACTGAAATAACMTGAGAAAGAATCTCAGCACGAAGTCCTGGTACAAGGTTTGGGTTTGCAGAGTTGAGCTTCTCTGAGAATCAAGTTTGCAGTCCTGTGATATGTTATTCTGAGCTGTTCCTGACACACAGAGATCTTGCATTCAGGCTTCAAAAAAGAAATACTGAGAGAAGCTTGCATTTTCTTGTGCAGTGAATAAGTTTTTCTTCTCAATTTTGGCTATTTTGTATTGACACTCTGGTTAAACATCTTCTGTTGCTTGAGAATAGCTGGAGGGGTCTGGTCATCACTCTGCAAACAAAAAATTGTTCAAGTCAGTACAATATTTTTAACTACCTTGTTAGAATCAGGACTTCCATTCAGTGCTGAACTTGTGAACTTCAYGGCATTTCTTGGGTTTTAACTCTGTTTTAACACCTAAGGTGGAGGAGAAAGATCTCACTCAGGCTTCTTGGAGTACTTGCAGAATGACTGAGAAATTGCCACCCTCAGGATGGCAGGTGGCTGCAGGGCTCCTGTGGCACCATTTGTGAGTCCTCAGTGTTTCWTTGTTTGTGGGTCCTYAGCAGTTCATGTSCTTCAGCCCTGTGCTTCATCCAGCACAATCATTTGTTTCCAAATTTGCTTTATTGAAATATTTGCTATTTGTTTCTGGTCCCCAGTTGGAAGGGGCATATGATCAGTGACTTGTCAAAAACCCCAGATGAGGAGAAGCCAAGTGAAATGGAAACTACAAACAAMAATAGGCAGAGGCTGGAGAATCAGCACTGGCTGTTCATAATGAGTGAGAGCTCCTTACAGCCAGGTACTGGTGTGCCTTTTAGCCCCTGAAATCAAGAGGAAGAATGCATTTCCCTGACACAGGCCCAGTGAACAGACTGGGAAATTATGAATATCCCAATGGAGATACCTGAACCCAAATCTCTGCAGAATGCAACGTTAAAATTTCACAGCGACATCTGTCCTTTTGGTGACATTCCTTCCTTCACCTCAAAGATCTATTTCTCTGTTTCCTGGAGCTCTACCAGCCAGAGGAATGTATGATCTAAAGCAGCTGCAATGAATTGCCAAATCTATCTGTCATGAAGATAATTAACACCATATTTCCACCCAAACAAGATACAGATCACTGGGTGGTTTTTCTCCCGACACCAAAAGATGAAGCCCATATTATCACCCATCTTCTGCTCATCCCTCCTCCACAATTACTGTGCCAAATCTCTCAATATGCCAGGAARTGCTGGGGAGTATCTAAGATAGGACTGAAATGTTAAGAAAACACTTTGCATGCCCAGTTTCATCTGCAAGGCTGTCCGTGAGATATTGGGGTGCTGCACATCTGGATTCCCAGCTGGCTTTGGAGCTGGAGATGGCATTCCAGCTGTCTTTGTGCACAAACTCTTACCCAGCTACCCTGGAAAGGCCTTGCCTTGRTGAGTGCAAGGACCTCCTGCACTTTTTTTGTGAGTGTATCCCACTGCAATTGAATAAATCACWKAGTTGTAGAAMCATGCAATGGTTTGGRTTGAAAGGAACATCAAAGATCATCTCCTTCCACCCCCCTGCCATGGGCAGRGACRCCTTCCACTAGATCAGGTTCTTCAGAGTTCCATCCAGCCTGATTTTCCAGTTAACTGCTGTCTTTCCCTCTCACTTGAAACGAAGATTTCCTGGTTTATTCTGAATTTCTTGGTCCTAACCTGTGTAATATTGTCTTGTACCAACACAAGAACCATTTCAAGGCACCCAGACTTGTAAGTTATTAATTTCTCCATAATTCCATCTTTCTCTGCATTTACTGAGCCTATTTACCAGTTCTGTTTGTCTGTGGATACTCAAACTTTTGGGGTTCTAATCTTTATTTGYAGGAAATATTTGTTAGTCAGTCTCAAAGTGATAACTGGGAAAAAAAAATCTCAATTTTAATTCAGATTTCTCTTTCAATCCAACCTATTACAGCTTTAAGACGTAAATGCAAAACAGTGTATCTCTTGTTGAGTCCCTGTGTATTTAATGCCCACTCTCACACCACACAGTACCAGGGAACTGCCATTATTAAAAGCATTTTTCACTGGTCTCCAACCAGGAGAGTTCTTTCCCATAAYTGCACAATTCTCCATATTATTTTTTTCTGTAGTAATATATTAGAGATCCCTGGCTATCTCCATATGAAATTTTACAGCTCCTCTCCAGTAAAAACACTTTTGCCAGGCTTCAGCAGGAACAGATTTACTCTTATTCACACTTTCTTGCTCATTTTTGGGAGCTGCACTATCATTAGCTTTCCATGCTAGCTTTCCATGGACAAAGCTATTTTAAGCTTTCCTAAGAAGCAAAACACCCTTCTGCCCCACCAGATTTCTCTTACCCCTGTAATTTCCAGTTTCAAATTCAAGAACTTGCCTAGTTCTTCATCCAGAGTMCTTTTGTTTAGGAGTGAATGTTTAATTTGTCCCTTGAAGATCCTGCTTTCCCAGCAGGAATAGTGGCTGTGCCTTGTGAAGAGTTTGGAGTGTGTTGGAGCTGTCTGTGGTCAATTTTGGCAGAGTTGTGATGTTTGATATGCAGCTGGGGGAGGACAATGTGGCCATCCCGGTGCTCAGCAAGGGGCTGGCGCTGTCCCTGTGCTGCTCCAAAGCCACTCCTGGCCCTGCCAGTGCCATCAGCTCCTTCCTCATGCCATAATACCATCCTCAAATCCATACCAAGCCAGTATGGATTGCTCTGTTCCGCCTAATGAACCTGGAAATCCCCCATGATGAAACAGCAGAACAATACAGGACAATTGCCTGTCCCACGCCTTTCCCAGTGATGGGAAACTGGTCATGGGTTCACCTGACCCTGATAAAGGTGATGTGCTGTGGGAGGGAGACTCCTCCACCCAGGAACAACTCCACTGCCAGCACGCCCTGGGGAAATTCTTTCCTTTCCCAGCAGTGGGGCCTCACCTGTGGCTTGCACGGGTCTGGGCAGGGAGGGAGGCACGGGGGTGACTGATGCTGCTGTACCAGGTAAGAGCAGACAGCTCTCCTCTGCACCGAGCCAGGAAGAGGAAAACAATGAAAACCACTTCTATTTCATCTCCTGCTGCTGTCTTTCTCCCTCACATGTCGTGCTGCTCAGTCCCCAGGTAGCAGTTGCTATTATTTATAGCTGCCRGTAGCGTGCTGGGTGTTTCACAGGGGAAACACACCGAGTGCCTTCATCCAAAGAGCTCCCAGTGAAGTGCTGGGGGCCAGCGGGGCTGCTGCTCTCAGGGGTGATGCTCCTCCACTTGGCTGATGTGATTTGACAGCTGGAAGCCACGTTCTGATGACTTTCCTTCTTCCCCGCTCCCTTCGTTAAAGGTGCCAGGTTATCTTTGYGAAAGGAGAAAAGCTGCTTCCTGACCCCACACACAGAGCTGATAGAGCAATTTTTTCCCTTACCACCCTCTGCCAAATTGACTTAACCCTGCCCCGGAGAGGAGAAAGAACAATTTGATGCTCTGTGCCCATTCAGGAGGCAGCTTTTCCRCTAAGCCTGCGCAGAGAGGCAGTTCGGTGCCAGCTGTGGTGATAGATTTGTGGTTCCTCGCTGTTGCGGTTTCTTATGTAACGCTGTAACTAAAGCTGGCACTTGACAGAATCCGTAGCTCCTGTTCTGGCTCGGCTGCACATGATGCAATAATAAAGGTGGTGAGGGCGGGTTTGTATCTTTATGGGTTTGTGATCCCAACACGGGGCAGCCTGGGTGGAATTTTTCTAGGCTGGGTCTATCATTGAAGGGTGGGGTTGCTCTGAGTGTCCCCCCCAGCTGCCACTCCTAAATAAATCATTCCAGGGAAAAGGGGCTGTCCCATGTGGGGAGTGACATTTGGCTTTGGGATCAGCTCTGCTCCAACCAGGGACTCCCCAAGRACTGCTGCTACATTGGATTCCCATCTCCACAGTCTTGGACARCCCACAGAGGCTGCAGAGACGTCAGACCTGTGGACTACAACTTAGCCATGTGCAAATGTCTCTAAAAAAGTGAACATTCACAGCTGTCCTGTTATTATCCAAATAGATACTATTAGAAATTGATGTATTTAATCACTCCCAGCCAGGGTGGAATTTGAACTCATGACCTAGAAGTAGTAGCAGAGTTTTCAGCTGCAGGAGGGAAAAAAAAAATTAGAAGGTCAAACAGGACTTTTCCTGCTGGGCAAAATAATTTATTGCAGGTGAAACAGTACCAGATATGTGGTAAATTAGGCTGTGCATTATCTCATGGATAATAACTTCTCTSTGATGTTTGCCTTCTTGTGTGCATCTTTATTTTGGGCTCTAAATAAGATAAGAAGCACCAGAAATCTCCCAGGAATAACAAATGCATTTTCTTTGCTTGATTGAGGAAAGAAATATTGGACAGACATGTGTTATGCAACAATTTAAAAATAACTCTCTTGTAAAACTTGGAGTGAGCCTCAAATACCACAGAAGTAGCAGAAATGTGTTACCTACCTTTTTATCAGTCAGCCAATACAGCTTTTCTCAGCTACTTTTGCTGAACTATTGGCCTGATCATTTCCTGGGCATTTTATTTTTAATATATTTTCCTAGGAAATACATTCCAAGACTCTGTTAAATTTGAATCTATGCTCAAACAGGCRAGGATTTGGAAAGAACGCTGCAGTCTGACTGAAATACCTGTGCTGTCCTTTGTACTTTGTTGGATCCAGTGACAGAAAAGAGAGAAGTGTTTCAGGCCAGGTTGGATGGGGCTTTGAGGAACCTTGCCTGGTAGAAGGTACCTCTGCTCATGGCAAGGGGTTGGAATGAGATGAGTTTTGAGGTGCCTTCCAACCCAAACCATTCTGGAATTCTGTGATTTTAGATGTATCACTACTTGGCACAGAACCTGCTGATCCTGCTGCAGRTCCAAGGCACCCATCTCATGACTGCTTCGCCCAAACTTGTCTCAGTCTTTTTGGTCAGGATCTCCTTAAATGATTGGTGACATTGAGCATCTCCATGCTGATATCACAATTCCAGCATTTTCCTGGAGCTTTTTGTGATTGAAAGGGCAAGATGAGAAGAAAGCCCCTTCTCCTCATCAAACTGTACCTCAGAGAAGGTGCCTGGAATCTGATACCCCAAATTACCAGTCCCTGAAAAGCCGGTGCAGTAAACCAGATCATTTATTCACAGTGGTACAGGGTTTTTGTTTTTTGGTTTTTTTTTTTTTTTTTTTTAACTGTAAGACCAGTTGCAGATGTAATGACAATAGAGGAAATTAGCTCATGATGGGATTTTAGGAAGAGGCTAGTGGAAGTATGTTCAGTAATGTTCAGTTATTAAACCATTAGAGATCCCACTGGAGACCAGCCAGTAGGATTTCTCATAATCTGAAGCGGCTTAAGGCCAAACGCARAGCCCCTGAGGAGGGAAATGACAAAATGTTCCTCTGGAAGAGTCACCTCATCTCCTCACCCACCTCTGCATGCTCTGCTCTGGGTGTGCCAGCACATCCCTGTCTCTCAGCCCTCCCTCCTCCWGAGGAGCAGGAGTGCCACAGCCCCYGTGCCTGGACCCTCCAAARYGGGTCTTGGTGAGGTGGGATGGTAGATGTGAAACCAGAGCACACTGCAAACATCTGTGTTCACTTGGGGCCCAATCTGAGCCCTACTGAAAATGCACAAAATAATTTCCACTGGCTCCAGGAGCCTTCGCATCAGCCGCTGCGAGTGTTTGCTCCCACGGCTCTGTTCACCATTTTGGTGGGGTTACAGGGAAACAGAAAAGTACTGATCTCTGAAAGTAAGGTCTTGGCTCTGGCCTTTTGGAAAGAAATCCAAGAGGTCAAGTGTGGATTCAGAGAAGGTGAAAATTCTTCTGCTGACCTGATCACCCTAAACTGGAAAGAGCCTTGTGCCCAAACCCGACGGACAGGCACAGGGCTGAGGGCAGCGGGTGCAGCACTCCCAGCAGTTCATGTGCTTCAGCCCTGTGCTTCATCCAGCACAATCATTTGTTTCCAAATTTGATTTATTGAAATATTTGCCATTTGTTTCTGGTCCCCAGTTGGAAGGTGCATATGATCAGTGACTTGTCAAAAACCCCAGATGAGGAGAAGCCAAGTGAAATGGAAACTACAAACAAMAATAGGCAGAGGCTGGAGAATCAGCAGTGACTGTTCATAATGAGTGAGAGCTCCTTACAGCCAGGTACTGGTGTGCCTTTTAGCCCCTGAAATCAAGAGGAAGAGTGCATTTCCCTGACRCAGGCCCAGTGAACAGACTGGGGCATTATGCACTCCCAGCTCCCCAGTGATGATGCAGAAGGTGAAGGGGGGCTGTTGGCTCCCAGGCTGTGCAGGCAGGTTGCCCAGGGTGTGGTGGGCAGGGTGTGCAGTGGGCTCTCCTCCTGCTCCATGGTGTAACCAGGCGCTGACGGTGCCGCACGGAGACACCGCGTCAGAGCCGGGGCTGTGCAGGGTGTCAGGAGCCAGGCACGATGCAACAGGCAGGGCTTCGTCAGTGCCACTGATGGCCTTGAGAGCAGCACTCCTGCCCCAGCCTGCCTGCTGCCTGCATTGCTGTTTGCTCCCCGCCGGCCGGGACACCGGAGCGCTGTCCTCAGGTGGAGGATGCTGGCACCGATCCATGGAACCCAGGGAGAACTCTGCTTCTGCCAGCTGGAAAGAGGGCTTTCTGCATTTTGTGTCCCAGATCTTTCCTTCCTTCTCTTTCCTTCCTCCTCTTTCCTTCTTTCTCTTTCCTTTCTCCTCTTTCCTTTCTCCTCTTTCATTTCTCCTCTTTCCTTCCTCCTCTTTCCTTCCTCCTCTTTCCTTTCTCCTCTTTCCTTCCTCCTCTTTCCTTCCTCCTCTTTCCTTCCTCCTCTTTCCTTCCTCCTCTTTCCTTCCTCCTCTTTCCTTCCTCCTCTTTCCTTCCTTCTCTTTCCTTTCCAGCCTCCCCTCCTGCAGTGGCCACCTCTGAGTCTCATGTTGGGAAGTGTTCCGGTCTCACTCAGGGTCTGAGCATAGCAGTGAAGATGAAAACAGATTTTTTTTTCCTTACTTCCCTGCTTCTAATAGCAACCAGGTGCTCTGACACTTAACCTGTGTGCTGCCACGAAATTGCCTGCCTGCTGCAAACACCCATGTGAGGCCCAGGGCCTTGAGGATTTACTTTACCCCAGGATTTGTAACCTAATCTCAGTGAGATTGTCCATTTATATCAGCCACTTTAAAAATTCGTATTTTTGTTGTCGTTTAAACATGAGAAAACTGTCTCTCGATGCTGTTTTTTTTTTGTTGTTGTTGTTGTTGTTTGTTGTTTTTTTTTTTGTAAGAACTATCTTTAAGGCCTTGGCTGCAAACTTTGTTTTTTATTAAACTTGCTACTGTGTTTTAAATTGGTAGCAGGGCAAATACTTGGGGGATTATATCAAAGTCTGCTGGAGTTAATCAGCTGCATATATATCTATAGGTTTGTTACTTAGAAAACTTAACAGCTCTTGCATGAAAGAGGAAAAGAGGGTAATCTGTGTAAAAAGAAAAAAAAAAAAAAAAAATTCTAAACCAAATGTGTTTCAGGTCCTAAACAGGAGCTAAGTTTCAGAGCAGAGGTGCCACGGGCAGAGAGGTAATCCTGCCCCAGGGCATCTTGTGCAGGTGTGGAGCTGGTGTGAGCAGCAAATGCACGTTTGCACTTCAGAGGGACACCTGAGTTGCAGTGGTTTGAACCTGGAGTGTTTTGCTGAGTTACTGAAGATATACACCAATACAAGAGCAGAGCTGTGGACTAATTGTGTGGTTTGGATTTGTGGTGATTATGAGGGCTGGTGATGGCTTCGATTCCTAGAAATATTCCCAGGATGAAAGGATATTTTCCTTTTCTGATACATTGGATCTTTTAACCTCTGACTTCAATACCAAACCCATGGGTTGTTGCATAAGCTGGTAAGGTGGCTGTTCTAGTGTCAGTTCAAGTTTCTGACACAGCCAGAAGCAAAATTTGAGTTTGGGCTTTAGAGAACACAGCATCCTGCTGGTACAGAACATCCCCACCAAGTGCTCAGCTGAGATTATCTGTTCAGGTCATTGGCTGCCCCCCATTCTTCCTCAGAAACACCCAGGTCAGGTTTAAGTTGGATTTGGGAGCAGAAATCCACCATCCAGTCCCCAGTCTCCCATCCAACCCCTGAGTGTTCATTTAGTGCTCCAACTACCCTGTTTTGCTGTTCTTGTAAATGAATAAACCATAAAAAAAAATGCTGGAGGGCACGGAGCAAACCTGTGGCCCCTGCTGGCACCTGTCTCCTCATGGATAGAGAGAAAAGCCTCTCCAAGGCTGTTTCCTTGGTCGTCTTCTGAGTCAGCTCKGTATCCAAGAGAGGCAGGAGAGTTGTTTTGAGGTCTGTGCACCTGCCATGGTGCTGGGCTTATCCAAACAGGGAGAGCTCGGGCCACAGCTGAAAAAACAGCCCGGCACAAGAGCTCGGGATTTTTGACGTCCTTCTTGTGTTTACAGCATCCCGCCCCTCCTCTCTCCCGACTGCAGGGCTAGGCAGGAATTCTCTTCATTATCTTCTGCCGTGCTTCTCATGCCATTTTTATTAAAAAAAGGCAGAGAGAGGGGGAGCATGTGTGAGAGGGGAGAAGAGGAACAAAACAGAAGTATTTGTATGGTCAACAGCAACAAAGGGAAAAGGATGGAAGTTGGGAAGCAGAACTATTTGGGATGTCCTAAAGTGACCTCATCCCCTGGGGGATGTTTATCAGTCGCTTTTGGAGCACCTGAGGATAGGGAAACCTGTAAACACCATGATGTTCATGGATATTTGGGGTGATTCGGGACCTCTGGAGCTGGCACTGGTATTTTGGAGGCCACAAGCAGCATTTGGGGACAGACTGGACAGCTCCAGCCTGTGGCTTGACAGGACAAGGGATGGTGTAGACCTTCAGCTCTTCTGTTTGTGGYTGTAATTGAGCCCAGCCTGGCAGCTGATCTGAAGCATTGCAGCAGTGGAAGTTGTGGGGTTGCTGCTGTTTGCTGCCAGCAGATTTCCTGTTTTGCTCGGCACGGATTCCTCGCTGGAGAAGAAGAGCAGAGGTGACARTGTTAGAGGGAATCAGGGGTGTCACTGGCACACCAGGGCTGTGCAGTGATGGCAAGGAAATGTCATGTTTTGGCTGAAGAGTTTGGTGGCTGTTTAAGGTCAGAGACGGATGGGTCCTTCATGAGGACACTTCAGGTGTAGAATTTGCCTGTTTCACGTGACAGTGCCTGTGACAGCTGTAATTTAATTGGGGAWGCTTTAGACAGTGTCATCTTGTCCTTACATGACAGGAACACTGTCTCATTGCTGTCTGGCCATTTGCTTCTTCACAGGGCAGAATCCAGGCTCATCCTTTAGGGTATTTTCAATTTTGTTGGAAAGAAGTCTTTGCTATATAAAAACCCTCCTGCTGGTATTGTAGCAGAAAAAAACATATATGCCATGGTAGTAGGAAGAGAGGCATAGGATGTTTGCTTTCCCTCATGCTTTCCCTGCATCTCTCGGGTGTGCTGTGCCCTCAGATGCTGAAATCCCACAGTGTGCATAGAGCAGATGTGGTTGGGCAGTGTCAGCTTGCAGGTCTGCTGGAACCCAAGGACATGAGTGTTTCTTCTGTGAATTCAATGATCCTTTAAACCCACCTTGGTCTGAGTGAAAAACAACTTCCCACAGGTATAATTTTCCCCCGTTAAGTTTTCCAGGAACACCCAAAGTGGGAGCTGAGGTCCCTCACCTGGAGGGGAGAGAGCAAGATTAACCCAACTGCCCAGCCTCCCCAGTGAAAACAGGAGAAGAATTAGGGGGTTCTCTGTTCCTGACCCTGGATCTGTGACTTGCCACAGCAGACAGGAAAGTTGCCCTCRTGGTACTTCACACGGCACATCCTAATTCCCCCTCTAAGACAGGGCTTGAGTCATTGCTTTTTGATAAGGCTGTCTCCCCACAGGCGGAAGCTGCAGCGATCAATGAGGCTTACTCAGTTCTCAAAAAGGTCATTAAAAGACCRTAGATATAAATTTAAAGAGTGTTTGTTCACATCCTTGATGTTAAAGATGTTCTTCTCTCACACTTCCTTAAGTAGCATGGCACGGAGCCGCCGTGTGCCAGGTCCTGCCTGGCAGCGGGGTGCAAAGTGCCCCTTGTCATTGTCCCTGTGCCACCRGCTCCTAGGCAAGGTGGAAGAGGAAAGAAATGGTCAAAAATTACCCTTTATCACCACCTGGAGCAGAGCTTGTCTTGCTCACATCTCCAGAAACAGTCTGTAAAATCAACCTTGGTATCCTATAACTATTGAGAGAGGGAATAAAACCCTTCCCCWCCCTGTTGCATTCCTTCCTCCCTCCCTCACTATGGGACTGGATTACTGCCTGAAGTATTGCACATATCATCCCTTCAGCAGCTATATTTTTTCCAAAATGTGGGCACTGTGAAGGAATGTTAGCTGCTGCCAGCATGATACATTTAACAGTTCAGGAGCATAGAAGTATCTCGTGTTCCAGTTGTTGAAACGTGAAATGCCACATCCAGGCTCAGTCAGCTTTTTGTTGCTCATTATGTCAGGCCAGGGTGAGTTGAAAGCATGATGCCTCCAGTWTTGAGTTCCTATGGTGGTTTTTGGGGCTCCAGTCCAGCCACATCTCCAGCTCTGCYTTTGTGATGCTGGAGGGCACTTCCAGAGCACACATCCCGATTCTGAGCCCCTTGGGCACACCTGGTTTGTTGGTGCTGTCCTGGATGTGACACTCTGGTGCTCCTCTGCTGTCCCACAGTGCAGGGAAGACTGTGAAGCTTCAGAYTGCTYTTGCCTGGGATGCCCAAAAGGGGAKTTGGGATGAGGATGGGGAGGATTGGCCCCTCTGGAGACCTGGTCCCAGGCCTGATGCTCCTCTACAGGGACCACGTGTCTCCAGGAATTTGTCTTCCCTTTCTTTGTGTTTTAACCTAAGCCAAGGATATTGGGGTATCACAAGCATAGACAACTTAACAACTCTCATTTTCTACCCAAATTGCTGCGGAGTGAGGGGAACCAGGCTGTGCAAATACCTAAATGTACATGTAAGAACGCAGATATTTTGTTCACCTTTTTTGGAGAAGAAATGGCTTTTTTTTTTTTTTTTTTTTTTTTTTTTTTAGTGTCACTAAATTGTAAGGATCATTTGCCTATCACAAGATATCATTTCTCCAAGGGCTTTCCATTTTTGAGCAGGTTGCAGTTGGATATCTCCCCTCCCCAGTGTGGGCCAGGTGACAGGGTTAGAGCACAGCCCACAAAGCCAGCAGCCAATGTTCTCCAAGTCCACAGAGCCCTCTCCYCATACAAAGTCTTCCATTCCCAATCCACACAATTAAAGAAACCAGAGTTCTCCCCACTTAATCACTTTCATTTCCAATTTTCTGTCTTACTCACCCACGTACACATTCATCTCCAGCCACCTCATAATTCATAACCACCACATTCTCTCTTGGGCAGGATTTAGTTCTCTAGGTTTTCTTCCATTGTGTTCTGCCAACTTCCAAAAAACGTGAGCTTTTCCTGTCACCCCTTTGTTTACAAGTGCACACAAACTCTTCCCTCCAGTGAAACCCCTGTGCAAGRCACACTCACTGCTCTTAGCCTGCCCCATCATCTGTGGGTATTGGTGGAAATCACACCAAAAATCAGGATCTGAAAATTCCTGYTTTGCGCTCAGGACCGCAATCTCAGTGCATCAGAAAGCAGCGTGGCTTTATTTATTTTGTAGCCGCCCCAACTGTTCATTTGTTAACATTTTCCAAAAATTGAATCTTTTTTTTTTGTGGTTAGCAGATCCCCAGTGACAAAATCCACATTTCTACAAGTGTACTTGTTAATCTTAAATATTTTACAAATGGTTTTGAGATGGTTTTGAGACAGAACTTGAGAAATAACTGCTCTCCAATAATCAAAGCCTGGCTCTGCTTCAATTTCATCAGTATATATGAGAAAACTCCCATCTTAGTAAGTAGTTTTATCTGGGAGTGAAATCTAGAGAAAAACCCTCATTATTTTACTACAGTGTGTGTTTGGCCACTTTAGTTACTTCCTATAATTCGTTTTTTGTTTTGTTTTGTTTTGTTTTGTTTTTCCCAGAAAAACTTCTGCTTTAAACAAGTCCCAAAGGCCTGAAGTCTGAAAATTTTCACTTGGATTGAATAAACACTCTTACCAATATCTGGGTAGACCTCTCCGCAGCCTGTAGGTGAATTAAGATGCTGTTTGTGCTACATGAACTCTCAAATTTACCTCATAGGAGCCACGGACTGTTGCTGACAGGAATCAGGTGCAGAAGGAATGAGAAAGCCAGTTCTGTTTTCATTCCACTGAGTTTCCCTCCCATTCCTCTGCCATGTGCAGTAACAAAGAGTCAGATCCCAGTGCTGTTGGCAATTCATTCAGTGCCAGTTATTTTGCAGGCACGGTACCCATGAGAAACAGCTTTGCTGTAAAATATAATGTGGGATATTGAGGTTTAAGTCATGCTTGTTAATTTAATGAATGCTGTAAGRAGATACTTATTTCGCCAACCTGAAGATTTCAGTGACTCATTGATATCCACTCGAGTGGCTTTGCTGCTCTGCGTAGTAGATTYATCTCCTCGTAGTACACACTTCATTAGTAGATGCTTTTTGACCAAGTTCCTGTGACAAAAAGCCATGTATATTGCAGTCAGTAATTGGGGCAATGTGAGCACAGTGAGTGGAGCCTGGCGGGGTTAGGGAAGAGCTGGGCTGCCTTTCCTGCTCTGCAATTAACCTGATTGATGACTTTGAGCAAATCATTGTGCCTTGGCCACTCCATGGCTTTACAAATCGGCACAAGGAGAACAAGGSGAATGAGTTTCTTTGTGGAAGGTTTTGGGTTTTGATGATGTAAAAGGCAACATGAAGGAGCTAAACATTTTTATTAGGCTTTTTTATTTCCATATTGCATATGAAAAATATTATTCCTCATTTACACATGCACAGGATTTAGGTAATTATGGCTTTGCATAAATATGTAACAGTTTGCTAATTCTTTCTGTGAATATTTCGGTGTTAATACCCTGATCCTGTGCTGTGGTGTGGATCCTATTTTTTACTCTGGAAGAAACCACCTTTTTAACTCTACTGTTTTAATGCCCACATGTGAAGTGAATAACTTATTTGTCCATCACTGAAACATCCTCAGTCCCATTCTGTCTTAAACTAATCACCAAAYTCTCACTGGCTCCAGGTGCAGTTGGATTGAGCTCAGAGCTGCTCAGGAAATAATGAGTACTTACAATAATAATAATGAATAACAGGGTATTTTCAATTCCTTGAATGAACTGTGGCACAAATTTATTGGTAACACTGTCCCTGATGTGGAGCAGAAGTGTCCAAGGCTGAACACAGCAAGGCACGGGGCTGATTCCTCAGGTGTTGAAGAACTGTTGACTGTTGGTGATGCTCTHAGTGTTTCCCACTGCTCATGGTGAGGATTGGCACTGCCACGGTGTCAGTGCAATGCCATCTCTGTCCTGGGTGTAGATGTAAGCAGCAACTCACCAAACTGCATGATTTGCACCAGGAAATGGTTTTGCTGTCAGATGGTCGAGAGCTGCACCTATTTCRGAGCCGTGCATAAATCAAGCACAGGCAAAAGTAGCCCTGATTGTGCTTACGAGAAAAAGACACTCAACCAAAAATTAATCCCATCAAAATAAAGTAGGAACACTGGGAGGAGCTGACTGAGCKAAACCGTGCTTTTTTGGCAGCCAACCCCCTCTTCAGCACCTCCTTCTGTGCCCTTTGCTGCTGCCGCCTTTGTTGTGGGAATCACTGACTCTTTCCTTTTGTCCGGCAGGGAGCTGAGCGACAGGACCCCGTACAGATACCAGGTGGTCATTGTGTCCGGGATGGAGGAGAGCGAGCCTTCCCCCGCCCTCCTTTACATCTCTGGGAGTGGATACTGTGGAGACGGGATTATCCAAATGTAAGTCTGCAGCGAGCAAACAGATAAATCCGGCCACATCTCCTCAGCCAGAACGTGAGACCAGGAAGGAAYTGATGACCTCTGATGTCTCCTTAGGTTAGGCTGGCTCTCATCTGTAGATAATGACTCACGTGCCTGATGATTACCGGGATGATGACATTTAATTGTAATGTAGGCTGTGCTCTCCTGGCACCAGGAGATACAGACAGAGATACAGATAATGGAGTCCAGACAGCAGGATCGATAGGCAGGGATGCTCGGTGCTGTTGATGCTGTTTTTCCCTGTATCCATATCTTTATCCATGTATATGACATTTCCTACACGGGTGCTGGAAGAATTTGCACAGCCTTTGGTGCTGATGTGGTGTCCCACATGTGGGGCAGCTGAAAAAAAACCCTGACACGTGCTGGGGCCAGGCTCCGGGTGCAGCCCCTTGTTGGACTGACCACCAGAGCTGGAGTGCATTTGAAGGAGACAGATTTGGCTTCTGAGGAATTCCATGTGGGTGGAATTCCATATTGTCAATCAGCTCCCCTCTCTCAACCAATCCCCAGGCCACTGGAAATGTAAAACAATCCTTCACAACTCTGTTAGGGTTTATTCTTTTACTATGTTGGCCCTTAAGGCTGCTGCTTCAAAGCTTCCTGGCATTAGGTAATTTAATTATTTAAACTGTGGAAGTAACAACAAGCAAAGTGCTTAATCCAGCCAATATTATTTGCTTGAAATAATGCTGATCAGCAATCACACAGCACAACTCTGTCAGACAATATACCTGACAGCAAATATTTGCAGGAAGAGGCCCAACAGGCAAGGAAATAAAAGAAAACAATCAAACAACATATGAATCCAGGGCAGTCCTGGAAAGGGAGGTGGAGAAAGACAGATTAATTTTGCTTTACATAACTTTTCTGCTACTGTTATGTTTGCACATTCCTCAAACATCACTTGTGGCTTTGCAGCAAGTGTCAAACAATAGCTGAGCTGACTCAGGAGCAAGCAGGAACCAGACTGTGTCACAGCCTGGCTGGTTGTGGCCCCACTTGCAGCTGTGGCAGCCCCTTTCTCATCTGGTTCCCACTCTTCTCCCCACACGCTGCCGCAGCCGTGYGGGCTGGCACRAAGCAGGTTCCATCCCCAGCACCTYCTGCTTCCTCCGAGCGTTGTCACCTGGAATAGCCCAGCTCCAGGCTTCATGCCTTCTTATYCCCATGCTGGGGTCACAGTCTGGCCCTTCCAGATTTAATACAAAGGGTTTCAGAGATTCCTGTTCTCTTTTTCCCCACCTGCTGAGCTGCAGCCACACCAGCTATGAAGGAAGTTGCTCATATCCTCATCAGAGAACAGCAAGTGGTATCCACATGTGCAGGAGGGAACTGGCCAGCCGAGCCTGCGAACCAGGAATGATGAAAGTCCTCCCTTAAGGAGGAAGGGAGAGGCATTTTAGGGGTTGTGCTGGATTTCAGGACTTTGGGGTTCCTCAGAGGGGCTGCAGAGACCATGGGGTTGATGCCACTTTGCCAGCTGACTGCTTTTTGCATGTGTGTGCCCTGCCTGCAGAGAGCTGGGGGAGGAATGTGACGAYATGAACAAGATCAACGGCGATGGCTGCTCCCTCTTCTGCCTGCAGGAGCTGTCCTTTAATTGCATCGGTAAGTCCKGCTCGGAGCCCTCCGACCCACGGTGGGCAGCAGCTCTGTGCAGAGTCCGAGGGGAAAATCAGCATCATTTCCAGCTGAAGAGTTGTCATGGAAGAGAGAAAAAAGGTGGAATTTGTAGGTTTGAAAGGCGAACATATCTTCCCAGCTTCTGGTCATTTTGATGGGAAATTGGTTCTGCTGGCTTTGAAACAGTCCAGGACTTAGGGCTAAGTCAGCCATTGTGGGACTGATCCAAAGCCCATTGAAGTCAGTGGGTGGTTTTCCAGTGGCTTCAATAGGCTTTAGATCTGACTACGTGAGAAGACATGAACTGATTTTTTTTCTGGTAAACAGGAGGAGGAGTGAAAGGGGAAGGGACTGAGACCAGAAGCAAGTCCAGCTGAGGTCACACCTCCTTTGAGTTGCAAATCAATATCTGAGGATCAAAGGTCTGGCTAATCCCCTTTTTCAGAGGTGAAAACTACTTAATCAGATTTCATTTGCAAGCCTGGTTTGCTCTGATTAGCAAAACCTGTAAGCACAATGGCCGGAAGATGCTCGAACTATCGGGGCTGCAGTTTCGAGCTTTACATATTTATTAAACTCTCTAGGAATGCTGGGGACAGAGAAGGGAAATGGAGGCCAATTTGCACCGCACCTTCTGTGGGGTAGATCCACGTTGTGGGGCTGGTTTTTCCACCCAGGGCTCTGTGAGGTCTGGGAAAGCATGACACATGCAGAGCTTCAAGAACCAAAGTTAATGTTTATAAAGAGTCGGTGTTTTTTTTTTTTAAGATATTTTATGAGGTTTCTTGTCTGGACTGACCAAGMAAACACTGTCCCATTTAATGATCCCATGCCTTCAGCTCTTCAATCCTAAGCGGATAATATAATGTTGGCAAGTATGAAATTTGCTCTTTTTGGCAATTTGATGATAATCTCTTGCACTTGGGGCAAATAGAATGGACCTCACAGGCACCATGTTTCCCTTGGGTGGTAAACTGGGAGCTGCTTGGCTCATCAGAACAGCTACATTTTTCCTTCAGCATCCTACACTGTGAGACTTGAGGCCTGATTTGGTGATGAACTTATTTACAAATGCAAATAACTCTATTGAAATTGGGAATATTTATTGTCGAGGCTGTTTGTGATTTTTGGTGGTCTTGAAGTTACATTTGTGCTTCAAGTAACTTGCTGCTTTAGAGCCTCAAGCACTGAAAGATTTYAGTCATAATATTTTGAAAGTGGGATAAACAGGCAAATGTTTTGGGTTCTCCAGATGTCAGGCGTGGTGTGAGGCTGGTTCCAGAAAGRTTTTGGGCTGGTGCTGGGTAGTTTTATCTGTATCACCATGCTCAAAAGGGTGAATTCCTTGAATTCTTTCCTGAATTCCTTGGTCCAGGTCTGTGCTTTGACCATATCCCAGTGTTACATTAGGACATGACACAGGTTTTCCCCTGTGTCCATTGGTTCTGGAAACCAAGTGGTGTTAACTGGGTGGGAGCTGCAAATCAGTCCAAGAACAGGAGTAAGAGTGGGGTGTCCCAARCATTGGGATGTCCTTCAGGAGTGTGAAGGAATCTGCTTTATACCTTTGTACATGAAATCATGGAATTGGCTAAGTTGGGAAAACCTCTAAGATCATCAAGTCCAATTGTATCATCCATCCACCATCATCCAACCGTCCATCCCTCATCAGCAAACATCTTCAACCCAGGAGCAGCAACAGGGCTGCCTGAGAGTGTGGGACAAAGCAGTCTGACTAGAAAATGAAGCAACTAAAACATACAGATTTTTCTACTCCATGACAGAGGAAGTGGGTTTTCGGATTTGCTTGTGTTGGAAAGGAGAGGGGAATTCCAGGGGCAAAATGTTGTTTGTTTGTCACGGGCTTTGGAAGGTTGTGGTTTTCACAGATCCTGGATTACAAAACAAACGATATCAAATTGCCTGTGAAATATTGAACATAGGGGCTCAGATGAATCAAATTAGCTGAACCAAGGGGAAGGTGCAGGAGCAGAGACCTTACAAATGTTTAGTTTTGTGAATTTATGTTTGTGTTGGTGTGACTGCTGTGGCAGTGGTGGGTGCGTGTGCAGGGTCTGTGTTTTCAGGCTGCTCTTTTCAGGCAAACGCTGCCCTCAGGTTTCTAGGACAGGTTCAGGGGAGGCAATGCCTGTGAAACTCATCCTGTAGGCTCTCATGATAGCTGGACCACCGTGAGTTAYGACCCCAAGAGCTAAGGAGATGCTGCCAGTTTGTCTTTCAGACAAATGAACAGTGCTGATTTATATTCTGCGTAGCATATTAAGCATTAAAATCCCACCAGAAAACATAAAGATGTTGGGGAAGTGAGTGGCTGTACATATTACACAATAAATAATAATAAAAAGGAGCAGAAATTCAGCATTCTCCACAATCTAATAATATCAAACCTAATCCTCTGCCTTAACTGAACAAAAGTCTTCTTTGATATTGGTGGGGTGTTTTCCTGGAAAATAGAACATTCTTGGGTCCGTGTTTGAGGAGCACGGAAAAATAAATGTAATTTATTTTCATGTTTGCAAGGCTAACACATGTTATAATCCTGTAGAACAACGAGTAATTATTCCGGAGAGTGTTATTTTTCCAGCGATGTTCTTGTTGTATTATGTAGCTCTTTGGAGCCCCGGGAATCACGCCCCTTCACCAAAGAATTCAGCGAGCCTCAAACACATGTTCAGAGGCTTTGCTGAATCGGGGGCCTCAGGGTTTGATCTTKCAAATGCTTTCTTCCAGGCATGTTTCTGAACTACCACAAGGCATTCTTTAGACTTCAGCAAATCTAACCACAACAGTGAATGCAATGCTTGTCACAAATTGTCTGCAGGATTGGGTCCCACGTGGCTGGGAAGAACCGCTAAACATTTTGTTTGCTAAAGACGGGGCTGAAGAGGCGTCGTGGAGGGGTTTCAGGGGAGGAGGGATGATAGCAAAGCACAAGTGAGCCCCCACCTCCTAAAGCAGAGACCACGCGAGTCACCTCGCTTGGTAGGGGAGAAATACAACAGAGCCCGCAAGCAGCACCAGGCTTTAGATTCAGAGCCATGAATCACGGAATAATTTAGGTTCAGAGGAGTCTCTGGAGGTCTCTGGTCCAAGGAGGGCCAACTTCAAAGTTAGATCCAGCTTCAAAGTTGGAGCATGTTGCTCAGGGTCATGTTCAGCTGCRTTCTGGATATTTCCAGGGATGGAGGCAGCCTGTTTGCAGGTGTCCTTCTGCCTCTCTTGCTCCCTTTGCTTTTTAGGATCATGGGGTTTATAGGCTTTTTTAATTGGTCCAACTTTCCTTTGACTAAATGGCACAAGGTTCTCAAGACATTTTGTGCTAGTGCCTGTAATAAAATTAAACTTCTTTTTTATTTTTTGCCTTGCTTTTGTTTTTCCTCCTTCTTTCCTCTCTAATCAGATAACAGTGGATCAATCTGCTCTGCCAGGGAGGAGGGGTTCGGGGGAAGGAAGGAGGGAGGCAGGGAAGAAAACTGTGTGGTCTCACTGTCAGGCTGTCCTGGCCTTTTCCGAGCACAAAGACGAGTAACAGAAAACAGAGAAGATTAATAGCATTTTCTTCCTGCAACATGCTGAAGAGCGACAGTGAGATTAATTAATTAATTAATGGAAGCATCTGGCAGTGCTCCGTTCTTTAAGTTCTGCAGCACTCTCGCCSTTCGCCATCCCTAAATTTATCATCTCTACCTTTTCTCCCCCACCGTGCTTCGTATAGCAGGATTTTGCATTTTTTTTGTCTTTTCCTCACAGAGTTTGGTCCCACGGGGAAAGTTTCACTTTGCCTTTTGATTTGTGGGAGACAGGAGATCCAAAGCCATGCCTGTGTGACTGATGCTCCCCTCTCCCACCTCTGGGCTGCTTTCCTTTCACCTTGCTCCTGATTGCTCCCGGGATAACTGATTTTTTGTGGTTACCGCCGGATCCCAGCCAAGTTCAACCCGCCGTGTCCTGTGTGAAACAGACCCCATTTGGAAGAGTTATGATTCGCAGTGGTGGGAACCTGGGGCTTAGCACTTGATCCATTCCCCAGYGGAGTGGTGAGAAATGGGTGTCTGAGGCACAGCTGAGCACCTTGTCCTTGGCGTGCACTCTCCCACACGCCAGCGCTGCACGCCCAGATATATGTGGGACATTGAGAAAGAGAGCCCGGCTTTCATTTGCATTCCTTTTGTGGAGTGGGATGTGCATTATGCATTGATTTAGCTCACCAGTGCTGAAGAAAGAGAGGGATATAATAAAAAAGATGCAGAGATCAATAAAAAGGGAGGGAGGGAGGGGGAGAGAAAGTAATATGAAAAGAGATGAGTAAAGACTGATAGACACATTGAAACACAGCTGAGAAGTAGCTCCAGAACTTCTATCTCCCCTTAAGTTTGCCAGGTAATTTATAGGGTTTTCAGTCACATCTTATTGGTGTTATTATTGCTGCACTTTATCTCCCTTGCTTACAAGGGACTCTTGGCAAAGCCTTTTAAGAGCAAAACAGGGCAGCTCTTATGCTGACTTCCACATGTGAGTGGTCACCCTGAAGAACRGGAATGTTTCAGGTTAGACACACGTTTCAGTGGTGTGTTAGATCGGGGCCTCGGGGAGGTAAAATACAAAGCAAAGGCACAGAGCAGAAGCAAAAAAGAAAATAAATACATTTAGCTCTTGAATTTACCACTGATTTCTGGCATGCTTGAAACATGAGTCACCAGTGATTGTTCGGGGAAAAGTATGATTTTAATTTGACAATGATCCTTAAACACCTTTTCTTTTGCTCCTGCTTGGCCCCAAACGTTTTTTTCTGCTACCTTACAAATCTGGATCTGTCCTCCTCCTGCTCAGAGGCCTCTCCCTCCAGCTGTGAGCCTTACCTTTGTGGGAGCTCTATCCTTTACCTCTCCCATTATCCATAAATTAAGCATAGCACTTTCCCCTAATCTTATTGTTTGGCGGGCTGCATTGCATTCAGGGAAATGATTAATATTCATGAGCTTGCTATCTCTGTTTGGTGCATAATCCTCTGGGGAAATTGCAGTGTTAAATGAGTGACACAAACCTAATTTTATATGTCTTTTCTTTCCTTTCTTTCTTTTTCCTTTTTTTCCCTTTCTGACAGAGAAGTAATGTGCTTAAAATAAATTGATGGATGACCATCCATATTCATTGTGGGCATGCTTTGAGAGCGCTCCCATCCTCTCCCCCCTCCCTTCCTCATGCTACTGCACAGGAACACAGCTTTGGCTGCCCAAACCGTGGCCCCACGCAGCAGCTRATGGTGATTTTGCCTTCTTTCACCAGCATTAAATAGGCCTTGGCTGACCCTGCCGAGGGCTTTCAGTAGAACAACAGCATGGGAGAAACGGAGCCACCTTGCAAGAGAAACTCAGCATCTCCCAGGGCATCAATAAGGTGAAAGCATTGAGCAAGGAGCTTGGGAAAGAGTGCTGCTGTTGTCAAAGCAGCTGAGGCTCTATAGCAGAATTTCATGGCAAATAGTCATGAATTTACTGGCCGGGGTTATTCAGATGATATTTGTGTGACTCCTTCAGCTTAAGGCAAATACTTTGAAGCTGACTGTTTCCTGCAGCTCGCGGGAGTGTGGCTGCATGTTCTGAAATGTCTGAGCACTCATTTGGCAAGTCAGTAATCACAGCACCCTCGTAAAGTCTCCTAAAGTGATTTTCAGACTGTCATCATTAATAGTGCAATCCTAGGAGGGCCAGCTGAGCCACAGAGCAGCGAGAGCAGACATCTCGGGCAGCAAAATACAAAGGACAGATGCTTTTTTGTGGGGGAGAATGTGGGCTGGAGTGGTATTTGCCTGCATTTTTCCCTAGGCCAGTGACTCCAGCCCAGCTCAATCCAGCTTTAGTTTTTAGGACACAGCTACAGTTAGAGTCCAGCAGGAGAATTACTCCTCTGCTTGTTGCACTCCTCACACATTACTCTCCATGGATCTGAGAGGCTTCCACATCTGATCACAYTCCCCTCCTTAGAGCATCCTCTGTGACTCAACAGCAGCTGTGTTCAGAGGATGATGCTGAGCACAAAACCTTCCTGTGCACTAACACCCAACCACATGAACAAAAACGCACTTTGTTTTCCTGGGGGAATGGTACCTCTGGGTTTTTGCTTTTGGGCACCTTCTCTGGAACAAGTCTGCCAGGAGTCATGAAGGGCTGTGCTGGCCACCCTTCTCATGGTCATAATGATGACAGAAACCTCAAGACTTTCAGTAGAACAGTGTCCAAGTTAAGCTGATAAATCTGTGTAATATCAAAATCTATCTGGCATTGCTTTATCCAGCCATCCAGGGAGGGAAACAGATGAGGTGGGAAGTGAACATGTGTCATAGTGCTCTTACAACATGCCTGGCTGCTGGGGTTGGAGCTGTCTGTGTTGGGTCCTCGTGGCCATTCCTGGTTGCTGGGGTTGGAGATGGCTGTGTTGGGTCCTGGTGGCCATTCCTGGCTGCTGGGGTTGGAGATGGCTGTGTTGGGTCCTGGTGGCCATTCCTGG
>NW_026623679.1:79832-109352 GCF_030028575.1 Malurus melanocephalus | reverse complement strand
GGACACGCTGGCAGTGACAGAGCAGACAAGATCTCTCTACCACTGCCAGCCACGTGAAATATCCCTTTCTCTTAAGTGACAAAGACCCATGTTCTTGGAGGTGAAATATCAAATTTCAGTGTTGGGCTCTGGGAGGGAATTGTAATTGTATCTGTCTGCAGCAGGCAGATCAATTGCATAATTCTGGTGCTCCGACTGCTATATCATAGCGAGGAGCCGAGTCCCGCCGCACAAAGAAAGCCAGTCACGCCCAGGAATGCATTTCCACGAAGCAGCTGAATTACCGGGGAGCCGCGCTCCGCAAAGGCATTATCCCTGCCCGCTCCACTCAGGAGATGCTCAGACATGATTGTCATATTCCATGGGAAAAAAAAAAAAAAAAAAAAAAAAAAAAAAAAAAATCCTCCTGCGAGGCCCCTGGATGTTCCGCAGCGGATTACGACACCCGCGCCGCCTTCATTTCCAAGGTGTCTGTTTTATTTCATTGAAGGAAGACGTCACCGTTTATTGACATGCGACTTTCTGCGGAAAGGTCTGCCCAAGCTCCGTGTAATGGTTTTCCTCCTTTCAAATCAGAACATCCAGGAAGGAAAGTAACTCTTGAATATTTTACTGTAGCAGGAAATATCTCTGTCTCTGCCTCCTTCAATATTAAAGAAGAGATTAGCAGATATYCTGGAAGCAGGCCATGTTATTAACTCTCTTCCCACTGAAGCCAAAGGTGAAACTCCCATAGAAATAAATGGAGCAGGTTCTGCGGTCACTCAGCCGCTGAYTTCATGTGATCTGCAGTGGAATTATTTCCCCTTTTGTGATAGAAACCTCTGGATACATTTCTTCTCCTCTGTGTGAACATAAACACCAGCACTGGAGATGCCGATTAAGTGACGTGGTGGTAAAACCCTGCTTCTGCAGAAGTTGCTGACTTTGGTGAGCCTGGGGTTTGGCCTTCGCTGCATCTGAAGGTCTGCACACCTCTCRACAGACCTTTCAGGGGTTAAAATGCAAATCTTGTTCTGTTCCAAGAATTTGTTACTCTGAGACAATGCTTCTGCATTTTTGTCCCCCCTTTTTTTTTCCTTTTTTTTTTTTTTTTCTGGACAAGTAGTTATGTGGCATGAGGCTTGTTATAGTTGGAAACATCCCTAAGTAAACAGCTGAGCTTAAAAATGCTCTTTTTTTTTGTCTGGCCTTTAAAAAAATCGGTAGTTACTGCACAAAAGAAGACTATGCYGATGCCAATCACTGCGTCCTGGCTGAAAACAGGAAGCTGCCCCCAGTGTCTGTCCCCAGCACTTTGATGACCCTGCTCGGACATTCAAAGCCGGACATTCAAAGCCTCGTTTGAGGATGTGTCCTGTGCTATGAATTGGATCTCTTTATCTTTTTTTTTTTTTTTTTTTTTTTTTTCTTTAAGTGGAAGGCTGCCTCTCACAGATAAGTGTATGTCCTGCATGCTTGCTGGCCTCTATCAGACTTCATTCATTTTGCTGATGATTTTCCAGCTCCTCTTCGAACAGGTAACAGTGATGAGAAGTTACCCGCTCCTCCAGACCTGCTCTGGTAGGTGATTCCCAGTGCTCCCCAGTGCTCACTAAATCATCTGTGTTATCTCAGGCATCCTTTCATTGCTGAACCCCAGAGGAGGGGTCTGTATTTCAGTACAAAAAGTGCCTCCTGCACTGTGCTTGGGCAGCTCGGGGAGCAAGGAGAGATGGAGTTGGCATGATTTTCTGCTGCAACACACAAGAGGCCCAAGATTATTCTGGGTCTTAAAGCATGACTTCAAGAGTTAGCAAACCAGGTCTTGCTGATCTGTTTCCTCAAGTCACACCTCTCCAGGTTGATGCTGCCACAAAGCCTCCTCCAGGGATTCCCAGATGTCACAGAAATCTTCACTGAACTGGAGACTGACTTTTTCCAAAACAAGGGCAAGACAGGAACTTTGGTTTGGCCCAAATGTTTTTATGCTTTCAGTAAGAGCTTTCTAGGGGAAAAGGAGSTTGGGCTGCCTGAATGAAAATGTGTTCCCCGAGTTCAGCTCAGCATCTTCCAGCATCTGTTGCTAATTCCCCAGAGATGCTCTCTCCTGCTGCCAGGTGCTGTGCCTGCAGACATTTTGCTGTTCTAGATTTAAGCTGTATTTCCAGGCAACTGCTTTTTAATTTTTTGAAGGGTTTTTTTTTTTTTTTCTTCTTGAGGACAAGTCAGATTTCCTTTCTGTTTTCCCTTTCTGCGTATCTCCTTCAAATCAGATTCACCTTTGAAGTGAGAAGTCCATGGTGTTGATGAACACAGTCTGTGGTACAGGTCATGAGTGACCAACACATCGCTGTGACCACCACCAGGTCCTGGGAGCCTCTAGACTTTAGTGGAGACAAAAATTAGTTCATGTTGACAAAGYCATGGATGCATTTAATGTCACAGCAGTTAAGAAGAGAACAGAAAAAGCATTTTGCATCATTAGAGGAATAAAGAATTAGCTACTTATTCCTAGAAATACACCACTCCTGACACTGTCCTCACTGGCTCTGAGCCTGTGGGACTCTATGAATTGAACTGAGCTGTGTTCACACCACCAAGGAAAGGGAAGAAGCCTGTTAGTTTTCATTTTGTGAGAGCAGCTGTAGGAAGAAACAGTGTGGTTGTCCTTTGCTTTGCTCATGGAAACGTAAAGCCCAACATGCAACCTCCCAATCATCCAAGACCACCAGGAGAATCTGGAGTCAGAGCTGGTGCCCAGCACCTGTGGAGGGAAGAGCCTCTGCTGATTTTTGGCAGTGATGCACCACATTTGGCTGTCAAAGGTTGGTGCCCTCATCAATGTCTGGAAAGGATTTAACAGCATTCCCCTCTTTGCCATCACTCAGAACTGGGGAGCTCACAGGCAGGAAAACTCTTCTCCTCTTCTCACCGTCAGTGCCCTCAACGCACAGCACTGCATTCTGTGCGATGAGTCAATAGTGAGACTCACAGATCCTCCTTAAAAGTAAACCAGGGTTGTAAATCCCCTTTCTCTCATCATTTTTTGAAGCACACAGAGGCCAGTGGGTACCTCATCTCTCATCTTTTGTGCACAGCGTTGTCCCATGGACATGGGATGCAACAGCTCTCCGGAGTCAGCGCAGCTCCAGGGCTCACCACAGTGCAGTTCAGCAGGACTTGGTTAATCATTTGKGCAGCCCCCATTTAATTCAGACATCTCAGGCTCTCCGCTCGGTTCCTCCCTCGGGTTTTGCAGACTCTGAGCAGACAGATTTATTGGGGTCTTAGGCATAATCAGGAACAAATTAGCCTCTGTTAGGATCACACACTGGCCTGGATCACAGCTATTCAAAGGCTGCTTTCCTCTCCATGTGAGTACGTATTAAGTCATCGGGTTGGAGTAGGCCTTGAGTATTCTTTTATCCCAAACACACGATCTTATCAGAAGCCCATTACATTTATCATCGTATTAGGAGGGAACATTTGGAGCCAGTGCAGGAGTACGTTACTCTATAAATGTTGTGCTTACTTCAGTGCCTGCCGTGAAAAAGAAGGCAGTGGTTTTGGAAGGCTGGGAAACACTGTCTAAATGTCTAAAATTAGGCTGTGAGTTTGTGGGGATGTGTTTGCATCAGGGGGTGGCTGTGATGTGCAAAGAGAATGTCCATACRTTTGTGTGTCAGTGTTGGTGACAGTGTGGGTGTGCAGCAGGGCGGTGATGTTTCACTGTACGTGTACATATCTGACTGTGCATGTGTTTATAGGCTGCAGGTCACATCTTTTTAATATGGTAGATATTTTAATTTCTTTTTTTTTTCTCCCCCTTTTTACAGAAATAAACCTCTTTTCATTAAATAACTAACTTTTTTTTTCCCAAAAACACATATTTTCATCTGCTTGGCATTTTTTTTGAGGATTTGTGATTGATGACCACAGATCTTTACAGGGCTGAATATTTCTCAGAGATTTCTTTTGGGGCTCTCACTCAAATTGGTACATAGTGGGAAAGCCACTTAATTTTATCCTACTGTCCTGAGACCTGGCCCATGCCTTGGTATGGAAGAGGAGCAGAACAAGAGATGAAGAACAATAAAGTGAGGGAACCAAGAGTTTGTCTCTGTGGCCATCACAGTGTCATTCTCATTCCACCAGTCCCTCGAGCTGGTCAGACACGGGGCATAGCTCTCCCAGGGATGAATGGGCCCCATGGGGATAGCACTGCTGGGCTGCCTTAGGGCCCATCAGCACATCCACCCGGACACCCCAGGAGCCATTGTCATCTCTTGTCTGGGAAACGCTCCCCCAAGCCTTCCTCCGAGCGCTTTGAGGGGTGGGGTGTATGTTKGGTGGCTCCCAGACAAATTAAGATTTTAAAATGTGACATGTAAGGGCAAGAAGGTTGGCCACCCTGGGAATATTCATTCAGGRCTGCACTYAYACAGCTGAGATGTTTCCAGRTTTGTGCTCCTTTTCACCAGCTCAYAGCCCAGCAAATACACAGCTCCCTGTGCTTATCCATGTACACAAGTTGTCCACAGAGGTTGTGATGAAATCAAACCATAATGACATTTTTCCCTGATATACTTCTCCATTTTTTTGAAGCCACACTCTCTTAAAGACCTGAATTTTGCACAGGAGGAAAAGGAGTGAAAGTCATTAAATAATTGAATAGCAATAAACTGATTTTTCCTGGCCCGTGACAGTATTTCACTGTGTAAACCAGGAGGAAAAATAAACAGGGGATTTAGTAGCTTGGAAGTAGCTCAAAATTGAGCAGCCATTGGATTTTCTGACACCTAACTCATGATAGTCCAATGCTACCGACAGGATTCTCCTCAGGGATCCTTTCCATCAGTCCAGCTAGCAGCTCTGGCTAATTTCCTACCRTTTTTTCAACAGGCTTATTTGCCAGACAAAAATACAACAGGCTGTCAGAACTGGATACCTCTGGGGACTGGCAATGATAATACAATACAAAATAGGATACCAACAGGTCAAAGGTTTCCATTTCACAGAGTACTCTAATGACTGAAAGTCATTATTGCTATGCAGTCAGTTTGAAAAGAGTAGATGGATCTCAGTTCAGTTTTTAATGGGCCAGTGTTACAGAAACAACCTCAAAAATTTGGCATCTTTGTTGGCAGTCTCATTAGAGAAGCCACAGAATAAATGGGCAAGGATAATAAAGTCTCCTGCTGCTTTTGATCCTTTCAGGTCAAATCTGAGTCATGTTGGTTGAAGCCGTGTGTGTATGTGGCAAACCCACCCTCACACTGCGTGTACTGTATCTGCCTTGGATAAACAGGTCTGTTTGGCCCTTTGGTCACTACAGCTGTGAACTTGGCACTTTTCACCTCTCTACAGCCACAGTTGCCGTTGTTGCTGTTGATTTGCAGATTATCTTTTAAAAACAAAAAGGGAAACATTTTAGACCAAACCCACCGCTGGCGTTTTTCCACCCCAGCTGGTGGAATTATGCCAACACCCACATTTGCCTCTCTACGTATTTTCTATCAGTGCTTTCTTCTATCTCCTTTTAAAAGGAGAGAGATGAAAATAAGCAGAAACCCCCTAACATTAGGAAATATCTTCAGGGAATTGCCCAATACAAAAGTTGGCTATTGTTGCTTGACTTTTTTCATGTCACCTTGGTATGACCCAGAAGTGACCAATGCTTCCAGCTCCCAGTGACCTGACACAGCAGATAAATGACCACTGATGGTATCAAGTCCCAGGAACTACCCAGCAGACACGTGTGATTTCTCTTCTCTGTTTCCCCTGGCAGATGAACCCAGCAGGTGCTATTTCCACGATGGTGATGGCGTCTGTGAGGAATTTGAGCAAATGACCAGCATCAAAGATTGTGGSGTTTACACTCCCCAAGGCTTCCTGGATCAGTGGGCTTCCAACGTCTCTGTCTCACACCACAGTGACCAGCAGTGCCCRGGGTGGGTGGTCATCGGTCAGCCAGCAGCAACCCAGGTAAGGACAGCACGATCCTTTTTCTCTCCTGGAAATCCAGCAAGGAGCAATGTTCTCGGATGGAGATCACTGGCCATCATTCAGGGCTGCTGTCACCCCTGCCTGMTTGCTTGCTGCTTCACCAAGGAAGGCTCCTGGCAGCAGTTTCTCCTTTTCTAAGCCTGATTGGCAGCACTGAGTTGAAATTCAGTCCCAGTCACCCAACTCGAACCGGCTGAAGTTGTGGCTGGATTGATTCAATGAGCTGCRCAGGAGTCACCTCTCCCAACCATCATCACCTCAAAGACAGACGGGCTCTTCACAGCAAGCACAGGGGACGAGCTTGTGGCAATGAGTTCTGAAGGCTAATGCCGAATAATACAAAAGGGTGTTCTTTCTTTTTTAATAGTTTTGTGTTTTCTGCCTCCCAGTTCCATAAAAGTGCCCTATTGTTCTGTTCTGAGAAAGGTCCTGTCCATTCCCAAAGCCATTCATTAGCTTTAACCCCCTTCTCCCATGTCTCCTTTGTAACATAAATAGCTCCAGTTACCATAACTTTACCTTTTGTCTCTTTGAGAGAATTAGATCCAAATGAGTTCAAAAAAACATTAGATAAATGCCTGGAAAACAGAGCTGCACACGATGCAGATGCAACAGCTCAGATGCAACCTGATTTGGGAAAGCTCACACTGCCTGTTGATGATTTTTAGAGGGAAAAGATCTTCACATGTAAGATCTGCTTTGTATTTTCCTCCTTCAGCCCCCGCTGCTGTCCCTTACTAGAGATAAGAGTACTTGTCACACTAATCAACTTTGGCTGACTTCTGGTTGGATGCAGAAAAGTTTTTCTAAGAATCTAATTATCCAGGAGGTGTCTTGAGTGGGCAGTGCAGAGAGGAGTGCCGTGACACAGATATGACAAGAAGATCTCTCTGTGAATTGTAAATGTTAAGCGTTTCCAGTTGGCTCGCAAGAGAAAACATCTTTATGCAAGAGACTTGGCCTTGCTCGCATTGCACAAGTCTGTAACAAATTAATGACCAGGTCAGTTCTAAATGCACAAAGCGTGGTCAGCTGGCAGAGTATCAACACAGAATCCTGAGCCCAGTATTGACTTTTTGTCATGGTCTCATTCACTATTTCACGCTGTAAAAGGAACTTTCCTCTGGACCCTTTCTTGTTCCTTCACAGCTTCTTTCTCATCCCGGCTCCCCACGCAGACCAAAGGCCAGTGTGTCCAGTTCAGGTGCTGCTTTTTGGGCATGTCCCCAGGCACTCTGTGCCCCTGCAGCTGCCCCAGAGAGCTGCCCTGATTTTCCCTGGAGCTCTGGTAGGATCTCAGCCACACCGCACGGTCGGTAACATATGGTCCTGTGGTGGAAAAGCCACCACCATGCACACACACAACAGAAAGCCCTGCTGCGTAGCCACAACCCAGGCATGTTTGTTGTACCCAGATGAGATGAAGTTGTCACAGCCTTGTCCAAAAAAAAAAAAGAAAAAAAAAAAGAAAAAAACAACAACAACAACAAAAAAAAAAAGTTGTATTTATAGGCAGAGCAGTAGCATATCACATACTGGCAGAGTGAATGGGAACATGCCTCCTGTTATTGCCTGGCCCCTGGGGAGATAACAGTGTGCTATTTACTGCCAGCAAAAAGAATTTCTGCTTTAGCTCAGCTGGTCCTATTACAGCAGTTTGAGTGCATGGGGTTCACTGACCTTTTTAATCATATAGATGTTGGGAAAGTCTTTGTTTTCCCCAGGAACAGGGCGGTTGGCTTGGGAAAGCACCTGACTTGTCACTCTGGAGAGGTTAGGTGGGGCAGCAGGTCATCAGTCTGTTAGCTGGTGGAGATGAAAATTAACCCAAGAACTCCTCTAATCACTGCATGTAATGATCACTGGTGTGTAAACATGTTTGGCTTCATTATCTGCACAAGCGCTGAGCCTTAGGGGTTTTCTGTATTGATGAAAGGAGCACCTTCCCTCACCCAGATACCTTTCAGAGTCGGCTGTGTGCTTGTTGGTCTTGTGCAAACTTTTGGTGTTGTTGCTGGGTCGCTTCCTGATTAATCAGGGTGGTATTTGTGTTGGCTTCCCATCAGGAATGCCGTGAAAGATATGTTTGAGTGCAGTGCCCAGCAATATACAGAATACATAAGCTGCCTGTTTGTCAGCCATCATTGCCCCAGCGTTCTCAAGGTGCTTTCAAACATTTTAAGCATGTCCCAGCTTAAAATGCTTCTCATCCTTAGCTATCTCAACACCAGGTTCTCTGCATGACTGTCATAGTTTTGTCAAGGCTTTTTCTCAGGAGTTTTCATCTCAGGCTGGTTGGTTGCTGTGGTATCTCTCAGCAGTATCTGCCCATGTGCTCCTGTTTACTGCTGGGGGATTGTTGATAAGCACAAGCTGGAGAGCACTTTCCTGTTATTGCAGGGTTGCTCCTGTGACCCCTTTGCTCAGTTCACTGAAGGCATTGCCCATGTCTGCAGCTGGCTTTTCCTCAGATATCCACACTTAATAATTAGTTCTAGATGTCTCTTTTGCATCACTTGTTAGCATGAGGCTGCCTAGTGGCAACATAGTAAGGGAGATAAAAAAGAAAGTTTGTAGTATAAGATTTGTTTTGAACAATAAAATGCTTACAAAGAATGACACAGTCTTGGCAAAGAGATACAGATTTGAAAAATGGAAAGGTCAAACAGCCCCCCCTTTAAACAATCACCCTTTCTGCAGGAGCAAGACTGAGAGACAGCCACTTCTACTTTCCTGGCAGCCACCCTTCGGTGCTGATTAAGAAATATTCTCAGTAATGACAGCATCATATTCAGAGCCAAAGAGGGCCAGTCAGCAGCATTGCACCAGCACAGAAATATAAACATCAGTGCAGCGTAGTTTTGCAGTTTGATTTCTGTCTGGTGTCTTCCACAGACCTGGAAGCAGATGCTACTCAGTACCTGTTGTCAGCTGCAGGAGGAATTCAGCAATAAGGGCTTTGCACACTCTTGAGCTGGTTTTTTTTTCCCCCTCCTGCATCTGCTGTGAGTTTGCAAACAGCCTTTCCTCGCACGTCAATTTTGTTTTGCCACAGTTTACGCTGGGTGGGTGCATTAACCTCTTCTGATGGAGTAAGCTGTACTGAGCAGGAGGATTTGGATATTTTGCTAAGGTGTGTGTGCAGGTGTGCTCTGGAGGAAGCCTCTGGCAGGCCTGTTCCAGGAGGGATGCTCAGCTGGGGCAGAGCAGGGGCAGGTGAGTGCAGGCTGGTCACAGGGCACTGGAGATGCCATTTCCCCTTCCCTCTTGCTGGTGGCACTCCTGCTTTTGGAAAACTGATTCATCTGCAGTTTCCCTCTGGGCTTTTACAACAGAAAATTATAGGAAAGGACTAATAGACCTTTAGGTGGCTGATTCCTGACCTTGTTAGTCCTGTCACAGCAATGAACACTCTAGACTTGGCTGTTGGTGTGGGTTGGTGCTTTGGAGGGCCAGTCCCCCAGGAACTGGCTTTGGTTGCATTTCCTATAAGCTGTGCAGGAATTGTTTAGACCAAGTAACCTTATATATATATATATATATATATATGTTTAAAAGTAATTTTTTGTCTCCCTGTGCCATTGTTTGAGCTTGGTTTTCCACTGTATGGAAAAAGCCACACAGCTCAGGCACAGTTAACAGGACGGGGACTCTTTCCCAAGGCTGCTGGGCACAGACAGATCCTGGGATTCGTTTTCATTCCCGGACTAAAGAGCACACCCTGTTCTCTCAGGGTACCCCACAGGGGCTTTTGTGGAGTAAGAAGTTGTGGAAGAGGATTCTTATTACATTTTTCCCACAAACAGAGGCCCCCTCCTGCCCCTATTACAGTTCCCACAATTGCACTCATCCAGACTTGCTGCAGCAAACCTTCCACCAGCAGCAAGGATGTCTAGAATTGCAGCATGTCTGCAACAGCCCAAAAAAGGAGAAGACAGGAGCACAAAAATATCCTGAATACTAAAAAAAAGAAAAACCCAACATGGTAGAGCAAGGGCTCCAAGAGTGGTAAGAAAATATTGTATGAAAATTGAAGAGAAAGATGATGAAGTTCTCTGCCATGCAGTTTTATTCTGTCTAATAAATATAATGCTGAAGATAATTCCCCAAAGGTCCAGCAGAGCCAGCAAAGAGAGTAATCTTGAGCAGGAGTGGAAAGAGAGGAAACCTGCAACTTTTAATGGAGAAGCCATTCCTTTCCTTTGGGGTGATCTTGCTGAGAGGAGGGAGGGTGTCTGTCTGTCGGCTCTGCAAGTGGCCCTTTTTGAACTTCCCAGTTCACAGCCAAGTCCTGTTGCTCTCCAACGGTAAGAGTTTTGTTGTGGTTGGAGGGATAAAAAAATCCCCATTTTTAATAAGATGATTTGCTTTGCAAATGTCTTTGTTATTTATAGCTGAGCCAGACTTTGAACCACTTTTCTCTGGAGGATGAGGGCAGAATCCCACTAAGAAAAACCATTAATGGAGGAACCATGAGTGATCAGAGACCAGTTCTGGAAAAAGATGAACTGGACACGGTGCACAGGCTGTCACAGGAGGAATGTAGGTTTGCTGTGGCTGAGCTCATTTCCAGTACTGGCTGATCCACCAAAGGGCTTCAGCTTAGGTTACAGAGTCTCCAAGTCTAAAGTTAGTTCCAGGGGTCCAAAACTTTGTCTTCATTTCCCCTGGAAACTACAGACCAGCCAATTTGGTCTCTTGCCTGAAGGCTGGAGAGTTGCGTCACCAGCCTGGCCCTGATGTCAGGCAAATTCAGGCTGGAGTTCTCCTGCCTTGGATTAAGTGATAATATTTTTCCTTTTTTTTTTTTTTTTTTTTTTTTTTTTAGTTTTTTATTTTTTTTTTTTTTTTTTTTTTTTTTTTTTTTTTCCTTTTTTTTTTTTTTTTTTTTTTTTTTTTTTTTTTAAATGTACACTGATTAATTAAGCCTTATCACAACCACACTGCTTGATTTCTGTTCCATTTAATAGAGGTGGAAATGGGAGCACGGGAAGGTAAAGCTACTGTTTGAGGATTAGACCTCAAAATCCTTCAGAGACATTGCAGGCGCTGGGCATTGCTGAGCCTAAACCTCCCAAGGACTAGGAAGTTCAGGATGTCTTGAAAGGGAAATGTTCCTATCTCGGATAAAAAGAAAACTGTTCAGGGCCTGCTGAGAGTTGCTGTCTGGGAGCAGAGCCCTGGAGGGGTTTGAGGTCATTAAATCTGCATTTTAGCTCTGTCAGCCCCCTCACATCATCCTGTTTGTGAATTAATCAGTCCTGATCCTAGCAGTTTGGCTGTTCGTTCCCAGTACAAAAAGATGGGAAAACTGTCCCACTAACTCCTTCCTTTAATGGCTGGAAACCTTGCTTCCCACCTGTCTTGCTGGGAAAGCTGGATTTTGCAAACTTTCTGCCGAAGGCTCATCACTGGTCCTTATTTGCACATTTGCTTTGCTGCTCTGCCTTGTTGGAGGTGAAGGATGCTACAAACATGTGTCATATGCCATCAGTGCCATGACTCAGGAATGATCTCAGCGTTCTGGGGAGGTAAATAAAATGAGAAATGGGATTTCTAGGTAGGCTGGTTTGAAACAGGATCATTTGCAGAGAGATGGCTGAGCAAGAACGTTACCCTTAAAGTCAGTTCAGAGCTGCCTTGGGGATGCTGCCCCCTCAACCTGGCTGCCAGGACAGACTGGAATCCTCTCCCTCCCACCCCTCCATCCCCATGGCTCCCACTGCTCCTCTGCTCCTGGCTGGAGGAAAGCTCAGACCCCAAGCCTGTGCCTGATTTGTGTAAGGGGAGGACAGAGAGAACACAATGAGATGTCTGAGGAGATTCCAAGCAATTTTGCCAAACACTCAAGGGATATTTTTTTTTTCTTTCCACTCCCCCCCCCCCTTGGTTTTTAGAATAATTTTTCAAGAGCACATATGCAAGTCATCTAAGGGAAACAGAACAGTGAGTACCAGGGGCTGGTACACTGTGTTCCCTTTGTGTACTGTAGAGAAAATAGATAAAAGAAACAAAGAATGATGCAGAGAGCAAAGCAGCCAACCGTACTCTCAGAGAGGTTCAATCCGACTTTTTCAGAGATGAAGGTCAAACCAAAAAATCCTCAGGTGCCGGAAATTGGTCCCGTCTTCCTAGAACCAGGAGACATTCACCACTAATGAAACGAGATCCGAATTCCACGCCATTTGTTGTTTCTAGAAGCAAGAAGAAAGGCAAGAAAGGAACATTGTCTTGGGCAGTAATACGGATTATGTGCTCCTTTAGGAAGCAAATCACCATTTTATGATGATATCTGCTGTACACTCAGCCACCCACCCAGATTAGAGGCGTCAACAGAGAGCAGCTTGGACCCCCCTGGCATCGGCGAGCCGGGCAGCCGGACCCCCCGACAGCAGCGCTGCTCATTAACATGCTCTCCTCTGAAAAGAGACCCCCCTCCTCGGCCCTTGCCCCTCAACCTGCCACTCTCCCCGCCTGCTGCTGCTGCTCCCAGCCTTGGGATGCAGAGCATGTCCAGCCGTGAGCGTGGGATCGCTCCCCTGCATCCCATCCGGGCTGTTTGTCTTGGGCGCCTCTCCATTCAGAGCCGAATGATTTTGCATAAATGCGTCGCCACGTCTGCTTTGTTCATGCATGAGGAGTTCTCGGCGTTTCTCATCCCACTGCTGCACCGGCTGTCTTCTCCCTGCTCCCTGGCATGTGGCTTCTCCAGCTTTTCCATGATTTCCCCGTGCAGCAGCAAATAAACCTGCCTGAAGCACTGCCGGGCGACCGAGCCCAGCAAAAAACACCCAGACAGACCTAAACCAAGCGATGGGAGAAAGGGGATGGAAAAGGGTGCAGGAGCAAAGCCATAATGGCTTTTACTCTGCAATTTGGTCTCGTGTTCTGCACAAGGAAACATGTCAAATATGTAAACAGAGCTCTCCAGGGTTGTAACGGAGCTACAAAGCCAGGGATGCACGGGCAGGCAGGGGTGCTGCTCTCCGGCAGAACGGAATGCCATCCCCAAAACCACACCATCATTTCTTTAAGCTGAAAGTAAACTTTCTCATGCCAGGAGCAAAGAATTTATTTATTTTTTTTTCCTTGTAAATGAAGGATTGTCTGCACCACTTTGTTTGGAGCACTGTAGGCATTTTAGCCCACATTGTCATGAGACACCTCGTATTTTGAATGCCAGTGAATTTCAGGGTGTTCATCTTGAGATGTCTTTAAAAGGCATGGTTTTGGAGGATGGTGTTTACCCAGAGCTTTCCTGAAGAGGTGTCTTCAGTCAATCCCTTTGTTCCCACCTGGAAATAAGAAAAATAAGAATCTGCTTTAGTAATAATAATAATAATAGCAACAAGAACAAAAATAGAAAAAAAAAAAAAAAAAAAAAAAAAAAAACAAACCAAATAACAAACTGGGGAACGTTTGGATATACAGTTGAGCTTTCCCAAGTAACTCCTGAGCTGTGCTGCCTTAGCTGGAGCTGTAACTGTGGAGGAACCCCACATCTGTGCTCACTTTTGGGAACACTGCCTGCAAAGCTGGAGGATCTCTCTTTCCTCTGAGCTCATTTCAGTGGGGAATCTGATAAGAAGCCATGATTCACCCTGGTAATTCAAATTCACATCTGGTAAGTGGCCCAGCTCCCCGTGCTATCAGCAGGAGTCTCCCAGGGACTGGGTTTCCACCGTCACCTCGGGGTCTGGCTCCGAGCTCCAGCACGTGCCAGGAAATGGTTATTTGTAGGATCAGTGCTATTATCTGTCCCCACGTGTATCTCCTCTCTGCAAGAAGCCTTCTGTTCAGAAGAACATCAAGTTCTCCTTTACCTTTTTGGTCACTGGGCCAAAATCCTTCCACTTAGCACTTCAGGCAGTGGATGTMATTTTTCCATTTTTTTGGTGATTAACCCTCATCAGATCAGAGAAGATGAGTCACTCTTCAGAGAGGAGAAGGAGAAGCACAGGATGGAGATGATCTACTTCTCACCTTTCTCCTTCCAATTCTCTCTGAGCCATCTGCCCTTCCAGCAGAGCTGCTCTGTCCCTGTGCCCAGCACTGTGGGCACACTGTGAGCTGGACCAGCTGGAGAGGGAAAGCCTCGCTCTGTGGAAATTTACCTCTTCCCCAGGGGTTGTTCCTGGTGACAAAGGCTGAGCCTCGGCAGCTGGGCATCCCTCCATCCCCTCTGCTCCCAGTCCATCCTCCCAGAGCCTGCTCCCAGGAGGCAGTGAGGCTGAAGGAGCTGTGACCTCCTATTTCACACAACATTTTACTTCCTCTGGTAATTTCTGGGAGCAGCTGGGAGTCCCTGTGACCTAACCTGGGACATCAAGGATTAAATGTGCCAAGTATTCTGTCTTAATCTGTTGGGAGTTTGAGTTTTATCAGAGCGACCAGAGATCTTCCAAAGTTAGAGGGGAGTGATGGGTTTCCCCAGACAAGCCTTTCCTTGTCTGGAGATGTGCACAGGCTGGAGGCAGCAGCTGCTGGACCCTCCCTGGCTGGTCCAGCTCATTCAGAGGGATTTGTTTGCCCCGGGATGGTTTTGTTAATCCTCAGTTTTGGTGGGAGAAGCCCAGCATTTTGATTTGCATACCACCAGCCATGTTTTCAGGTATTGAAAAAAACAAACCAGAGGCTTTAATCTTGATGAACACCCATTGATGTAGGGCTGATAAATGGATGAGAACAGAAAGGTTTTTTCCAGCTGAGGTGTGACTGCTCCCTGGAGCGCAGAGCAGCTCCTCCGAGCCCCCTGCTGCATTCCCCCGGAGCCTCTCTGCAGCCTTCCCTTTCCCTATTAAATTCAGGGCCTCTTCCCAATGCATCATCTCCCTGGATGTATCCAATTAAGGCCTGTTGACAGCCCAGAGCAGCCTTACACCCTTAGGATTAGAGGCATGTGTCTTCATCCAGGCAAGGACAACAACAGGGTGTCTGGCTGGCTCGCTGGGAGCACAGCAGGGAAAGCTGAGCAGCCTGGAGAGGGAAAGGGAGCCAGGGAGAGAGGGATTTGCACCCCCAAATATCCTTGCATGTGGAAAGGCTGTGTGCTGAGTGCTGTGTGTGGTTTGCACAGCGTGTTTACACGGGCCATAACCCCAAACAAAGCTGAAAAGCATGGCTGTGACTCTGGAAAGAAAAGTACTGGAAACCCCTGGTTTTCTGCACATGAGAAAGTTTTGTTCTTTAAACACACAGATGTTTTTAAATGAAAAATCACTCTTTTGACCTTTTCTGAGTGTGATCATGTGGTCGGGGCTGACATTAACCACTGCACGGCTGTTTGCCTGCGCCGCAGGCGAAGCTTAGTGAGGGGTTTGCAGGGCTCAGGGTGACACCTGCCTTGTCCCATTGCTCTGGGAAGTGGCTCCTGTGCCCCATGGGCACTCAGGGAGGTGGGGTGAGGTATGGCAGTATTTAGGGTTTACTTTGAAAGCACTGGGTTCTTTTTTTCCTGCTCAACAGCTGAAAAAGTTGTGGCTGGAATTTTTTTCTTACATCTCTCCCTTTCTATCAGCAACATTGCCCAGGTGTTTCCAAGCATTATCCCACCTCAGCCAGTGTGTTCTCCTGATGGGGAACTTAAGTTCTTAAGGGATTTGTTGCTGTTGCTTTTGGGTTTTCTCTGCCTAGCTGTGGGGTTTTTTTCATCATAAGTGTATGGGAAGGAAGGAGGGGATGTTACAGAGTGGATTGTACCAAGCCCCCTTTACCTTACAGGAGTAGCAAAAGTACAATGAATCTAGTGAGCCAGAACCACGAATACAACAACAAAAATGTATTTGTGATCCTCCTGAAGTGTGGCACACGTTCTGCCTTTGACAGTTTGATTTTTTGGTGCCAGCTGCTCCCGAATGAAACGCTCCAGTCAAAGGAAAGACAAAACAAAAAAATTTGCTTTTGCTCTGCTCCTCAGTGCTGAAAGATGATGGGATGGGATTGTTTTGCTTTGCTGCAGCACCCCATGGTCAGCCTTGGCCTGCAGCTCCACGAAGCTGCGCTGCTTTGGACCTGGCTGGTTCAAGTTAGAGACGGGCAGCTCGGGAGCCCGAGTGCTCAGCCAACAATAATGTTCTGGCTCCTGTATTTGTTTAACCTCGCTCTCCAGTGGATGGATATACACTCTGCTAAAGCACTTATCAGTCTATAATGCCTTCACACTTCTGTGAGCAGTAATGTGGAGGTTGTAGACAGGAGCTTGTGCTGCGGCTTGAAAATGTCTTTGAGCTTTAATGAGGCTGACACTGGCAGAGCTGAAGGCAGAAGTTCTTGTTTGGGTGCTGCTGCTTGATCCTGTCTGTCTGGGCCGTTGCACGGGGGTGTGCTGCTACTGGTGGATGTATTTGTGAATTTGAACACAATAACACAATGCAATTCGGGGATAACTCAAGGAATTATTGCTCTGAGGTGAGATCCCGGCAGGGCTGGCTCGGGAGACGCTGTTGTTTGAGAGCAGCATCTTTATGTCCTACTGAGCTGAAGAAATAGCAGAGGTCTGACAGGAATAAACAGGAGCACATGGCAAATTGCTGGATTGCACTTTTGTGTGCCGCACAGGAGACTGTGCTGTGCACTCACAGCCATCTCTTGATTCCTCATCCCTTCCGTTTGCATCTCTGAGTGGCAAAAGAAGCGGGGGCAAGTGCAAATTGCACCCAGGGGCTCCACATGCTGGGGTTTGCTTGTGGGCTGGCGTAAAAGATGAGTTGGTTTTTAAATCCCATTAGTGCAATTATTTCTTCCTTTTCCTCACTCTATTTTTCTGTAGTTTCTGGCCCTGGCTTAACTGACGTCCTCGGGGTGATGCTTTGAACCGTGCAAAAATCATCTGGTTAGGGTTTTGTTCGAAAATCAAAACTCCATATTGTTTTTTTTCCACGGGTCTAGCAAGCATCCTAGATATTTGATTACACCTGGCTGGCTGTCAAAGCCCATGTGAGTTTGGGATAGGGCCAGTCAGAACTGATTTACAGTTTTTTCAGGTATGCCATGTGAAGTTTATAGTTTGATGTGATTTTGATTTGAACTCGCCGGTTTTAAATGAAGTTTGCTTTGAATCTGGAGATAACAGAAATTCAAAGGAGAGCTCAAAGAATGCAGGTCTGCGTGATTTAAAAATGGAAATATATTGTTCATCCCGGCTCTTTGGAAGTGAAATAACTGCATTTTYGAGAAAGCTAAAGTTAATAACACACCTTGAATACACATGCAATCTGGGCCATCATCTAATGGAAATCCCTGTAGCTCCTTTTCGCTTGACTCAAACTAAACCAACTTACATGACAAAATGAAATAGCTCTTGCATCCCCCACTCATTTCTGAATCGCAGCCCTGTGTTACACCCAAAGCTCTGAGGAAATTTCCCTTTGGAGATGAACTCTATCATTGTGAAGTAGAGGAATTTATCATTGTGTCACATTGCAGGCAAACCATTGGTCCCCTGTCCATGGTGTTTTCATACACAGAAAGGTCACTTTCCAATTGTTAAAAAATCCAGCCAAATCCTCAGCTGAAAACTGTGTCTCTGTGCTCAGGAAGCTGTAATGACATCAAAGCTAATTGAATACTAAGTCTGCAAGGTCCAGACACATCAGCTGCTCCAGGTTCAAAGTGGACTTGGTTGTGCTGAGAGTGGACACAGGGACTGGCAGCAGGGCTTTATTTTGTCCTGCAGGAGATGTAAACTGCTTCCCAATCCCACAGCCAAATCCTGTTCTTCATTACACAGGGAGAATTGACAGATGAGATTTCCTCTGACTTCTGAGCCAGCTGAATCTGGGAGTAATATAGCATCAGTGTGTTACCCCAGGAGTTTCATCAGCTTCCAGTTGATAAAGCTTTGCTGTGGATCACCTGCCCACATGCTTTTGTCCTGGAGCGGGACACGCTGCAGTTTTTCATCTTCTGCCATCAGACCTTTAGGCACCCCAATGAAAAAAGACAAAGCAAAGAGCATGAAACAGGAAAGTTGTATTATCAGACACAGAGGACAAGGAGAGTTTAGTGGGAGAAGCTGCAGTTGATGAGCATCAGAGATGAGGGGAAGTTGCTGCTGTGGAAGTAACAGTGGACGGTGAGGTAAGGTGGCTGTTGAAAGAGACAGAGGACACAGCTTTCTTCCCTCATTTTATGTGTAGAATCTCTGCTGCTGAATCTCAGATTTGGGTTTARCTCCTTATTTTATTTTTCTGGAACACAAACCCATTGTTAGTGCACATAAAATGTGAACCAGTTTGGGAAATGTAGCTTTGAGTGTTTTCCWTAAATTTTAGAGGCCAACCTGGAATGACCAATGATGACTTTYATAGTTGGGCAGACAACTCTGGACTCAGATTTCAGATGGGATAAATCCACATCTCTGATAAAGACACTCATCCTAAAGCATTTCTCACCAGAATGTAGGAAAAAACCCAGAGCAAAATTCCTTGTGCCGCTGTGTATACAATTTCCATCTGAGCTCTGTGSGCTCCTGAGGTTTGACAGGGTCAGAAATATTGGCTGGGTTTGGAGGCGCTCATTGCAGCCCAAATGGTGGCCTTTTAAATGGTTCRGTGCTCACTAATGTGGGCAACTTCATTTTTTCCCTAACTCCAACCCAATTCCCAGCCTAAATGAGAAAAGCAGTGCAACAGCTTTCAGAACAGATTGGAGGTCTGTGCTGCAGTCGGCAAACTGGGTGGTGTCCATGTGGCAGTCAAGCTGCCTTACAATATTGGGCAATAAACAAGCAGGAACCTTTCTGATATTTAGCAACTGCACCATCGTTCCTCATCCTTGGGTAGGATTAACCTTAGCTCGGCAAGAACAATAACGTATTTCCAAATAAAAGGACTGGGTGACTGCCAGCCCCCTRGTCTGCAAAGGAAGGGAGAAAGTTTTCATCTGTAAGGGATGTRTTAAAATGCTGCTTATGTCATGGTTAGGATCCTCTGGCATGTGCTGAGTTAAATAGAAATAGCATTTTGCAGAACAGTCAGCTCAATATTGTGGATTAATTTGGTTTTTGTATTATGGTTGAAATCTGTTCTTTAGCTGGATCTTCAAACAATATGAGATGTTCTGTTTGTSCCTCCGTGGGTTTTGTATCAGTCCATGGGATTTTCTGTGCACTTGTGCAGCCTCRCTCAGGATGTTTTGTGCTYYACAAATGTCTGCTGCTGTGGGTTTYACCAGAAGATCCTGTTCCTGCCTGCTCCAAGGCTGCTGCTTTGCCARCGGGACAGGGTAGAGCCCCCTTCACCCCAGAAACACGCCGTGCTGACTGCCTGGGTGCAGCAGTGTCAGCAGCACCATCCCCAGCAGAACAGAGCGGGCAGAGGCAGCATTTGGAGCACAATCTCCACCTCACCCTCCTCTCCAGATGGAAGATGCTCCCCACTGCCTGACCAAGTGCCCACGATGGCCCTTGGTGGCCAGACGGAGCTCAGAGGCATGGTCTGGAGGAAGCCCCGCCATGGGACACCAGATGGGATTTTGGGAGCAGACAGATCTGTGCACTGGAGGTTTGCTCTGCTTCCAGCCGCCCCCGGGCAAGCAGACAGGCACGCCGGCTCCAACCGCGGTGCCAGAGCTCAGAAGGGCAGAGTCCGAGCTTAAATAGCAGCTTCTCTGTCTGCATCTAGAATTATTTTGATGATACAACGCCCAGAGCAAAGCCTGAGGTGTCTGACTGCTTGCTCGGTGGGGAGTGGGAGTGGGATGGCGTCTGTGTTCACCCCACTCCTGCAGGGAGCTGTTCTCACACCTGTGTGTGCTCTCRGAAACATCTGAGCACCTTTTTGTGCCTCGTGGCTTCTATCCTCAACACACCTGAGTGATGTGGGGAAACATCAGGGAACTCAGGACTGGAGAAGCCCAGTGCTCCTCAGAAGGTGGTACTGGGGCCRTGCACTGGGCACAGTTGGGCTGGGRCCACATCTGGTACCCGGTCTGGAGGATTTGTGATCCCTAACCTGCGCTTCAGCTGCAACAGGAACCCATCAACGCAAATTCGCATYGCCTGAAGTCACGGGATGGCTGGGAATCATTCACAAGGGCGCCTTCCAAAATTTGCTCTTCAGCAAATTTTCCCATATTACTTTGAAGGAAATGGAGTTGATTGCAATAGTAAATGTGTTTTTGATGTGGCAAAAAGCTAAGTGCTCCCAATATATCACTTTTCCCTTTCTGCTGACACATTCCTCCGTCCCCCTGAGTAAGGGAAGGAAAACAGGAGAGGCGGCTTGAAGAACATGTTGTGCCTTTGATTGACAAGAGGTTGTATAAATCAGTCAAAGGGAATCCTCCAGGCATTCCCTCATGTGGGAAGATCCCACAGTGCTCTCTGGCCTTGATCGTTGTGTCTGCCGATGTTTGTGTACGAAATGTGTGGGTGGGAGACGAGCTGGATTTGAACCTCCGAGAGGAACAGACATCAGCTCGTTTAATTGAAAGCAGCTTCCTCGGGCGGGGGATGACATGGGCTTCCAGTAACTGCACACAAATAGTCGCTGCATACTTTGGAGCACAGACTAAGCTCCCGTGGATATCCCAGTTGCTGTGTGGGTCTGAGAATCTGGATAAGCCCCAGTGAGTAAAGTTTGGAGCGCTGTGTGATGCTGTCACTCTTCAAAGCGAATACTTCAGTGTTTGGTAACACCCTGAAATGAGAAGTCTATCTATGTGTTCTTCCCTCTGCAGCTGTCAGGTGCTTTAGCTGCTGGTTTGCATCACTTGTAGCAAACTGGAGGACCTTAGGCTATAATCTGTTTCTCCTAAGTGTGAATTCCTGTGAGCAGCCATGAGGAGAGATGATATTCTGTCTCTCAGGCCTTTGGAACTTGTAGCTTAAAAGTGTCGGTGCTGAAGTATCAGAATCATTCTGGTTAGAAAAGACCTCTAAGATCGTTCAGTCCATTGAATCCCTAAATAATAGGGCCTTTGGGCTGCTGCCACATTCTGGGGATGCCTTAAAAGCAAGTGTGAAGGACTCTCCTCAGGCTTGGCAGGTGTGATGTGACACTCAGAGCCTGGGCAGGATTGGAACGGGRTGGATTTACTGTGTGAGTTAGAGCCAGGTGAGGTGATGGAGTCTRTAGGTGACAGGGGCTGTTCCTCCARTCSAGGYTTTACAGAATCTTAAAGAACTTTCTTTTGCCATTAGCTAAGTTTACTGGCCAGCAGCTGGTGGAGAAGAGGCTCTTGGTTATTCATCTCTGTAGGACTTTTCTCACAATTCTCAATTAGTCTCTTCCAAAAGAACCTTTTAGCCCAGGACCMCTTTGAAACCCTTGTCTGGGTAGCAATGGATCACCCTCAGCAGGGGGAAGCTTATCTAACCTGTTCAAACCAGGCCAGTCCGACAGCCCACGTGGCCTGAACACAGGCTCTTTATGCAACGCTCAGATTTTTGCTAATATTCTCCGGCAGAAGCACAGAGTGCTGGGGTTCACACACGCACACAAATCAAACAAGGCATTTAAAAGTTATCAGAGATTTCCAGCCCACCTCAGCAGGGGTTTGTTTTGGGTTAGATTCAAACTTTTGGTGAAGGTCTGGGTGATTTCTTAATACAGGTTTTCACTCATCCATTAAGTGGCACTTAAAAAGCACCGACCATCAGTGCTTGTGTTTCTTTCAGCCACCTTTTTGGACCAGGAGAGCAGGAGGAGAAATACGAATAAGAACAAAGTAATATAAAAGTAATGAGACCTTTGTTCATGTCAGAGAGCTCTCTGACCATATAAATTGCAGATGTGGGTAAGATAAATTCCCTAGCTGGAGAGGTATTAAAATAAAAACCATGCTCCCAACCAGAGACAGGCTGCTGAAAACGCAAGAAGGGAGAGTTGCGAAACGGTACATGTCRAATTGCTGGCCTGGATTTCAAATGCCAAAGATAGTTTATGTAAAGCCTTGCTCTGCTGTAAAATGTAACACTATCCACTGGCTAGCCTCAATGAAGTTTGGTCCCAGTTGTTTCAAAAAATAAATAAACTAAAAATCTTCTTCCAGCCYATTAAAGCTGATTTATGTTTTGCCCATAGATTCCTCTGTGCTGGATCTTGAGGGACTTGGATTTTAAAGGGGATTACCTCACTTCTAGCCAATCTGGTTTCTCACTCCCAGGCATCCCAGGCTCTCTTTGCAGTGCCCAGGCTTTGCCTGCTACGACCAAGAAGGCATTTCCATGCAGAATTATAGAGTGGGCATAGGATTTTGAATGGCCAAAAGCATCTCTKTTAATTCTCTTATTTCACTTCAGGGGTTTCCTTTTCGGTTTAATAATCAGATTGGTGATGGGAACAGCTTTACTGACAGCACATCAGCAGAAGGAATTCCCTCTGTTCCTATGGTAATGACAGTCAGTGGGTTCATCAAAGGGTTGTGAATGCAAAAGGTACTTTTCAGATGCTCCAGGAGCCTCCAGTATCCTTCTAATGCAGTAGTAACTTTTTCCTTGGAAATTTCCTTGGACATTTCCTTTCTTCTATTTKCTGGGAAGGTGAAAGCTGTGGTTGTGCATGTTTTTATTTTGAAGCAGCTTCACTGAGCAGTGTGTTTTCAGGGTAAATCCTACCATTTCTCACATCTTCATTTTCACATCTGACATCCTGATGGCACTGCATTAGATTCTGGCCTTTTTTTTTTGAGCTTTTCACCCATGACAGCTCTTGGAATTCATCTGTTCTTTACTGAAGAGAGCAGTTTGCCTCAGTGTCACTGCTGCCTGCCATGGAAATGCTACAGGTGTAGGAAGAAGGTGATTCCACTTGCAGACCTGGTTGGTGAAAGAGGAAACCAGTTTGCTTAAATTGTGTTGGAGAGGCAGGATTTCCCTGGCCATAACTGGTTTCAAGTTTGCAGTCACCTGTGGCTCCCCTGGGGTTACACAAACATCAGGTTTAAACAGAGCAGTGCTGGAGTACCGTGGAGGTAGCTCCAGAGTGTCTGTGCTGGGAGCTGGGATGTTCAGAAGTGATCCTCACTTGGACTACAGTGGGAAGACTCCTGGCCCATCTGGGTGGGAGCAGAGTTGTTCCAAATGTTGTCAAAATCCTGGTACCAAACCCAGAGGAGATTGTTGGCTGCTATGACTCTTCAGCTCCTCTTCATGCTTCAGCTTTTCTTACTGAGGTGGAAAACCAGAAAACTTGACTTTTGAMCAATCTCAGGGTATTCAGAAGCACTGTTATTGTGCATTACTTCATTCCAGCAGTGCACCTGGATTTTGTTTCCCCACTTTAAGCAGTCAGAATCCTTCCTTGCTGTCATCCACGTCAGTTTCGGTGTTTCTTTTTTCCAGATGTGTCGAACCAAGGTGATTGATTTGAACGATGGAGTCTCCCAGTACGCCTGGTATCCCTGCACAGCCAACTTCCAGTACTCCCACATGACACAGACCATTTTCTGGCTGAAGGTAGGAAATGCACACAGCATTCAGAAATTTTTCTCTTTCCCTGCCTCTCTACAAGGTTTCTTCAACAGGCAAAATGTCGTGGGAGAACCTTCCTGCCTTTCTGGAATGTGTTTAGAGCAAAAGAGCAAAACAATGTCTTTGAGCAGTGTCTAGGGAGTCAATAGTGAAGTCCCCTCGTGTGTGACAAGGCTATTGAATTTCTGAGAGGGTTCAGCTCCAGGGCTGTTTGCCTTGAGTTTATCTGCTTTGTGGAGTAGAGACTGGAAGAGAAGATTTCTGTGTGACCTGGGATGGGAATTCTTCTTTTTAAAAGTTCTGGACTGACTCCTGGGGATTTTTTAAAGCCCACCACAGTTCTTCACCTCAGGCTTTGTGGGGGTTTTTGTTTTCCCAGGCTTATTTTTCCCAGCCTATGGTGGCTGCAGCAGTCCTAGTTCACTTGGTCACTGACGGGACCTATTACCTGGAYCAGAAGCAGGAGACCATCGGTGTGCAGCTGTTTGACACCAAAGAGCAAAGCCACGACCTTGGTAAGACCGTGTTTTATTAAACTCCCTCTTTATTGCTTGCTCAATCTGGTGTGGCCCCCCCCTCAGCAGTACTCCTGCTCAGGTTTTTTGGAATTGGACAAAAAAAAGGTGTTTGCTCAATGCTCCAAGCCCTGAGTCTCACTRGAGTTTGTTGACAATTATGTGTAATTTTATGCAGACATTTCTCMGTAGCTGTTCACTATTTGATCAGAAGCGATTAACTCCTCCTCAGTCACTAAAATCAGCATTATCTCAGCACTTCACACCCAGAACTGCCCTGAGAGACACTGACGGTACTACAGATGAACTCCTGGGAGCAGGGAGTGAGGGACCTTCTGCTGCAGCAAAGGCTTCTGTTTCACAGGGTGCACTGGGTGATCTCTATCCCTGCTCACAGGGAGATCTCCAGAGTTGTTTAATGCCAACATTCCTCAGTGAAGTATTTCAGGGGGTGAAGGTCCAACCCCAGGCCTTTGCCAGGCTCCTGGCATGGCCTCAGGCAGATGTGCTGGCAGGGGCAGGAGCTGCCCTTGTGCTGCAGTGCCAGGACAGACCCGTTCTGTCTGTGCCCTTGGCCCTGGGCTCTCCGCTGGGGAAGGTGTGTCTGCTGAATCCATCCRGGCTGCGTTTGAGCTCCAGGAAAGGAGCTCTCCATAGCTCCTGTGTCAGGGTAGAACATGTATAATCCCTTTCTAGACGTTCCCTTCCTTTTTCTCACTGGGAAGAAAGCTGGCCAGGTCACCTCGAGAGCAGATTTTAAGGAAACATAACTCMCATCCCCCAACTTTCTATTTACTGTAACTTTTCAATTTTAACAAGCTGAAACTCAAACGAGCTTSTTACTACTGATGAGAAGCAAAAAGGACACACAGGGACAGGTGTTGGATGAGCACCCAGGATAATACAGATTTTGGTGGGGTGTGGAGAAAAAAAAAAAAAAGGAAATATGTGCGGTGCCTGTTGTCCAAGAACAAACTGAAACTTGTAGCAAGTTGTGCAGGTTGAGTCAGGATGGCTCCCAGTTTGCCAGAGCCCTTGGATTAATCTTCCTCTCCTTTTGCAAAACAGTGGCACATAGCTCTATCCCTCTGAGAAATTAATGATGGAGACACGAGCATGCCAGCAGTACTTAATGTGACATTTTATAGGACAGACAGGCAGGCTGGGAGAGAACAAGAACAAGAAAGAGGAGCAAAGAGGAAACTGAGGGTTAGGTTTTGAAATCTTCAATGAGGTTGCAACACAGGTTTGGCATGGCTCAGCCTGATGTCTGGACATCCTCCCAGCTGAAATTCTGCTTTCATCATGGAGAAGCCCCTTTGACCTTTGAGAAGAGGCTGCCTGGAGCAGGGGAGAGGTGTAGGTGGGCTCCCCRGCAGCTCTCACTCAGGCAGGGCACCCCATTGCTGTTCTGTCTGAGTTCTGACAGTGACATGAAGCTTTTTTCCTGGATATTGTATTTCATGTGTTTGAACCATCACTGTGGCTGGGAAATGCAGCTGAGATGCAAATGTTGCCGTGCACCGGGTGCAGGAGTGAGTGACTGAGGACTCGGTGAGCCTCGAGCAGGAGTTMGTGGCAAACTAAAAGTGCATCCAAAAGGAAAGTAGCAATGATTTAAAGTTCAATCAGTCCTCAGTGTGCTGAAGACACTGCCGTGAGCAAATCCAGAYATGCAGTTTCCCACCTTCATCAGAGCAAGTGACTCCCAGAAAATAATGTGAAGCTTCTTCTAAGTCCTGATAGGGGATGGAGAGGTTGGGATGCAAAACACCTCAGGGCTGTTGGTTCAGAACCATCATCAACTCCAGGGTTCAGCTGCTGAGCATCAAATAGAAGAGTTACAGAAACAGGGGTGATCCTGAGACAGCTCTGACTGCCCCCACGGGCACCTGTGCCTTCTTCATGGGTTAAGGCAGGAGAATTAAATAATTYTGACCTGTCCAGCCACCATTTACCTGGTCAGGATCAGAGATAACCAGCAAGTGCAGCACAGCTCTGAGGGTCTGTTCWGCTGTGGACACCACCTGAGTGCAGGGAATGAAATGGAAGTGAATAAACAGCCTCATACCATAAGATCTTTCTTGGCTTTCCATCAGAGAAGGCAGAAACTTCCAAGGAATTTGGGAACCCRGGATTCTGAGTATTAACTGCACCTGTTTGTGAGTGAGAAACGTGCACCGTTCCACAAGGAGCTGATATCAAAAGACCTGTGGGAGGCAAGTAGACAGGGAGGTTATTTCAGGGTCAGGTGAAGACCAAAACAAAAAGGAGTTTGCTTTTTTATTTTATTTTTTTTATTACAGGAAGATTTTTTTTTTTTAAAGTAGAGGGTGGAAGATGGATGTTTAAAGAGCATGTCTTAATTCACAGGAAATCACTTTCTAAGGAAAAAAAAATGAAAGCCTTTTTATTCTTTCCCTTTTGAGTCAAGAAATCCGAACTGGGGGAAAAAAAAATAATAACAGAAATCCCTGGGCCAGTTAAACATGCAAATAGAATTTATTTTATTTTCGAATTTGTAAGTGTATCAGGGTAGCCAAGGGGCCTGGGCCAAAGCCATTGCTGGGGGAGCTCCAGCGAAGCAAATGGGTCTGGAGCCAAGCTGATCCTCGGAGTGATGCCATGGAGCTGGGGAGGCAGAGCCTTGCAGGCAGCCAGCAGGCCATGAATCTCAATTAATGGATTTTGAGGGCAGCCGACAGCTGTCTGTCCTGTGCCTTACCCCTGAGATGGGTTTGGCCCATTTGAATTCAGGCTGCTTCTACATGAAGGTGGGAATCTCTTCCCAGCTGTCACTGGATGCCTTCTCCACTGGAGAAAGGGAATTAAGAGCCCTCCTTGCCACCTCTCTGGTGCTTCTGTGCACCTCAACCTTGAGATGTTTTTATTTCCTCAAGACACAATTATTTTCTTCTCCAGTGGGATCACCTTTAAAGTCCTCAGCGGCTCCATCACCCTCATTTCTACCTCCAGGACCAAARCTGCCTTTTTTAGCAAAGAACAAAATACCCTAAGGCTCAAAACTATATACAAAAAAAATCAAATCCGGGCACATTTAGCAGAAACTCCTACAAACAAGTTTTGCACGGAGCTCTAATGACATGCACAGCTCCAAACGAGCCCGCGGTGCCCTGGCCCCGGTGCACAAAGCCCCCCAGCCTGCCGGCCCCRTTTGATGCTGCCCATAAAGGCTCCRACTGTCCTCCAGGACCCGTTTGACAATAGTGTGACTCCGCTTCCCCCGTGCTGCTTGCTCCTGATTYAGCAGAGCACAATAGTAACGTGGCTGCGGTCTAAAGAAGCGGCTCCGAGGGGTTGCTGTGCTCGCAGAGAGAATGGCAGCCTTTCTTCAGCTGTCTGGAGGGATCTGCTTCTCTGCTAAGCTCTCCGGAGCGATTTGGGAAGCCCCTCCAGGCAGCTTACCATAACTTTTCAGCTCTATAGGGCCGTTCCTGTGGGTGAAATGCCTCTGAAGTGCCCACGGCTTCGGGAAGCAATTGTGTTAAGCCTGACCCTTCCTCTGATCTTGTCTCTCCTCTGGCAGGTGTCCACGTCCTGAGCTGCAGGAACAATCCCCTGATTATCCCCGTCATCCATGACCTCAGTCACCCTTTTTATCACACCCAGGCTGTCCTCATTAGCTTCAGCTCCCAGTTTGTGGCCATCTCCGGGGTGGCCCTGCGTTCCTTCCACAACTTCGACCCCATCACCATCAGCAGCTGCCAGCGAGGACAGACCTACAGCCCCGCGGAGCAGAGGTGAGCGTGTCAGCCCCGCTTCCCTGGGCCTGTCCCCCACTGGGAGGAGGCAGGAGGGCCACAGCAGCTGAACCCTGCTGACCCCTTTGTGTCACGGCTCAAAAACCGGCAGTGTTCTCATTGATCAGGATGGATGGGACATTTAACCCGCACGGGATGCTGTTAGTGAATTATTTCCTCTTCCTTTCTCCTCCCCTCTTTATGCCGGGTTTTGGAATTGGGGCCAGTTCGCTCCCTGTGCATTCCCCAGCCCGGCATCACTCACACAGCAGTGTGCTCTGAGCCACTTTGTGCTGCCAAAGTGCCACGGGGACCTCCCAGGGAAGGGACTGTGGGGACACAGAGTGATGCCTGTGCCCTGCAGGGRCYGGATCCTGCCAGGTGCTCAGCCCAGGGCTGCAGGGCCACGGCCATCAGCATCTGCGCTGCTTTTATGGCTGGGCAGGGGCCCTCAGCACCTCTCTGGATCCGGCCCCCGTCCTGAAAAGCTCTGTGGGACCCCCCAGGATGAAAGGTTTATGGCTACCGTTTTATTCTTGTTGTTATTACAGACACATCAATAGATCACCACCAACCCCTCTCAGTCTCTGCTTTGCAGCATCCCACTGAGATTGTGACCTTTCATGGCCTCTGGTGCGGCAGCTTCATGGATCCTTTCAGCGAGGCAGTGAAAAGAAGAGGGGAGAATTTAGCAAAACCCCTGAAAGAATATTTTTTTTTTCCTTCCTTTGTGAATTCAAAGTTGTGAGCAGTTGTCATACCAGAGAGGCAGCAATAGTAAAACAAGTTGCATATCCCAGCAAACCTCTGCTCAGCCTCCTAAGCGAGCTGTCAGGGTTTTTGATAATGTTCTGGCTTGTTTTTAGGGTCTGCTTTTATTCCAGGAAAGGCGGGAGGGTGAAAAGGGGGAGAGGGAAGGGAAAATAATTTTTTTTTTTTTGTTTAAAAAGAGCCTATCTATAGCTAAATCAATCCAGTCAGTGTGTTCTGACCTAGATTCAAGGCGTCTGATCATTCTGTGCAATAGGTTGTATAAATTCAGAGGCCCAAAGACAGCAGGATCAAGTTTCAGATGAGGAGTCTGGTGGTGGAAGTGTGGCCAAATCCCAGCGCAGGAGCGGGACAGARAGAGAGAGAGAAATCCCCAGTGGAAGGAGCTGGTGAGAGGCACCAGGGAGCTCGGGAGCACGGAGACACGGGGCCACATTCCGCTGCCCTCTCAAGTTCTCAGTAGGAACTGAAACATTTGTTCGCTTATGGAGTTAGAAGTGCTCTGCGTTTAGAAAGTGATTTCCTTGATAAAAAAAATGCATTCCCCTTAGGCAAAACTTCAGCGAGCCTCTGCAGCCCAATAACCCAACCTTTAGAAATCTTTTGGGGGAGATTCTCCTGCCTTTTGCATCTTTTTTTTCTTCTTGATTTTCTGGCATTGTTTTGGTTTTGGGATGCATTGAACCCTCTCAGCCCCTTGCTCTCAAAAACTTCCATCCAAGCCTCACTCACTCAAAGTAACATTTTAGGTCTGGAAAGTTCCAACACTGGATTGATCATAAAGTCCCCCCTGTCTAAAAGTCCCTCCCTGTCATAAAGTCAGGGAACCAGCAACTCTCTGAAGTGAAGCCCTGATCCAAAGGCAGTTGAAATTAGGCGATTTTTTTCCTACTGATGACAGTGCTGCAGTGGAGAGTCCCCAGTTTGCCTGGRGATGGGATCATTTGGGATGACCAGACCTGTTTTCTGTACAAAATCCCCAAGCAATTCAGATATTGCTGTAGAAAAGATGTGCATTAAGTTGTGCAGTCAGGAAATAGGTGACACCTTTGCTGTCACCTGCTGTCTTTTT